>NW_026607274.1:0-100425 GCF_029890125.1 Rhinichthys klamathensis goyatoka | reverse complement strand
GCCCTGGTCATTTCTAGGCTTGATTACTGCAATGCTCTTCTGGCTGGACTTCCATCATGTGCAACTAAACCTCTACAAATGATCCAGAATGCTGCAGCTCGTCTGGTCTTCAACGAGCCCAAAAGGGCCCACGTCACTCCTCTGTTCATCTCTCTGCACTGGCTACCACTCGCTGCTCGCATCAAGTTCAAGGCTTTGACGCTTGCTTACAGATTGACCACAGGTTCAGCTCCCTCCTACTTCCACTCACTACTACAAGTCTACATCCCTACCAGAAGCCTACGATCGGTCTATGAGCGACGGCTCGTGGTACCATCACAGCGGGGCACAAAATCACTCTCCAGAACATTCTCATTCACAGTTCCATGCTGGTGGAATGATCTCCCCACCCTCATCCGGAATGCAGAATCCCTGACAACATTCAAAAGACAACTGAAAACTCATCTTTTCCGGGAGCACTTAACATAAAAAAAAAAAAAAAAAATCCTTTCCTCTAAATCCTCGCTTGCCTGGCTTATGCTACTCCGAGCTATGTCTGAACTTTGTATTTTGAGCACTTCTTGCGTTGCTTTTGCCTCTTCACGATGACTCGCTTGGTTTAGTCCTCAGTTGTAAGTCGCTTTGGATAAAAGCGTCTGCTAAATGACTAAATGTAAATGTGTAAATGTAACTTTAGGGCGCATTTGTATGTAAGACAACAACTCCCACAATGCACCACATTGCACAGCTCCGCAAGCCACTCCCACTAATCCAGAACAGCGACAACATCAGAGAAATCACTCTTCTGTCTACAAGGCTAGCTGCCAAAAGAGTTTGAAATTCATTTCACACAAAATGTCTAGTTAGTTGGCTGTGGCGAGCAGGACGAGGGCGAGGGACGTGAGAGGACGGCGCGAGTGATAATGAATGACACCTGTGAGACGCAGCGGTCTCATATCTCTCACGGAGGAGCGGAAGCACAAAAGGAACAGGCCTGATTTTATGTTGTGTTTTGTTTCTGTTGTGTGCTGCCAGCTGGCTTATACTTTTGTTTTGTATTTGTTTATTTTACTATTAAAATGTTTAAATGTTCGCCGGTTCCCGCCTCCTTTTTCCCACAACAACGAACCCCGTTAGATTGGCAAACTCATTAGCGAATTACTCCTCGTTTGTATTTCTTTCTATATGAATTATTGCATGATACCTGGATGTTCAGTCAGAACATATGCGGTGCGAAACTAGGATGGTTCACATCACTACACAAACGTCCGTGTGCTCGTCTGATTCAGAGATTTCGTCCAGGAGAAATTGCCATCGTTGAAATTCTCTGCAGCAGGCGGACTCTATCTGTGTCCGTTGCGCACAGCGAGAGCACAGGCACCAGCAGTCCGCCCAGCTCGAGCCAGCCCGGGCTCCTCGTCCGCGACAGGCAGCCGCCTCCTGTTCTAGTGATGGGCAATCCGGCTCTTTTTCGTGAGTCGGCTCGTTTGACTCAGCTCATTGAAAAGAGCCGGCTCTTTTGGCTCACAAACAGCTCTTTAAAAAAAAAATGTTTTGACAATGATAGGTGTGAAAACAATTCTAATGCAATTATTAAATGAAATCATACTCGCAATGTCTCACAATTTCTTTAAAAACGCATTGATTTGTTATGAAAAAATAATACTATTAAACATCTGAGCCAGCTGACTGGGGCTGAGGTGATTCTTTGAAGAGCCTCATCAATCGCTCTGGCATCACTGAAGGCTAACTTCTTAAACCTGGGGTCAAGTGCAGCGGTTTCTGACAGCACATATTCCATTCTATGGAACTATCTGTCCATTGATGAACATAGGGTGTCCATCAACTCTATCACTTGCCCTGTGGTTACATTTGCTTCTCTCTGTCGGTTGGCTGTGATTCGCTGCAGACCCTTACATAGGAGTATCATTTTTGAGGCTGTCACATAGCTAAAAAGAGAGAGCAGATTTTATTTATATAATGTAATATAAAATACAGGATAAAATTAAAACTGCTTACTGTACCTCTCTCCACTGATCTCCACAGTAACCTGCTCAAAGGGTTCCAGGACTCTGCACACCTCCTCCACCACCTCCCATTCCTCTTGGGTCAGAGGATCAACAGGTGCACTGACAATGGCCAGGGTAGAGATGATGGCATCCTTTGACTCGAGAAACCGTTTTCAACATATAAAATGTTGAATTCCACCTTGTAGGGCAGTCTTGTTTAGGCCTTAGCTCAGGCATTCCCATCTGGCGTTGTGTAGACTTTAGTTTTTCAGCACCTACTGTGCTCCTGTGGAAGTATTCCACAGCTGCTTTCACTTTGTCCACAGTGGGCTTCATCACCTTCAGAGCATCTCTTACAATCAGGTTGATTGTGTGGGCAAGACATGGATGATGGGTCCACTTTAATATTTTCACGGCTTTGGTAATGTTAGCTGCATTGTCAGTAACACAACAGACCACTTTTCCATACATCCCATTCTTTTGCCACTCTCAACAGTTCCTCTGCCAAGTTCTCTGAGGTGTGTCTGTCGCTAAACTCAAAGCAGCTAGACATTAAAAAATCTTCAATAAAGTGACATGTAACTGACATGTAATTAGTGGTTATCCTTGACGTCCAGCAGTCAGTGGTAAGGCAAACTGCAGTAGCTTTTTTTACTCTTTCCTGCACTGAAGCCCTTGTGCTCTCATACAGTTGTGGAATAAGTGATTTTGAAATTACTTTCCTGCTTGGAATTGTGTACATTGGATTTAGACTACTGCTATAATTTCTAAAACCTCTGTCCTCCACGATCGAAAATGGCTGGAAATCAGTGGCAAACATTTTAGCCAATGCAATATCAATTTGGCCTTGTTTTGCTACAGACATTGATTTTTGCATAAGGTCCATTATAGAAGACTGCGTTGCTGTGGGTCGCGGCCTACTTGACTGAGTGGATACATCTCCACGTGATGTGCTGGCTCCAGTTGCTCCACCATCATCACTAGCGGGACCGCTAGTTTCTCGAAGCTCCGCTAGCTTTACAGTTGGGTGCACAGTTCGCATATGCCGGTGTAGGTTGTGCGTGGAACCGGCTTTATGCGATATTATTTTTTGGCAAATTCTACACTGTGCTTTAACATTTTCCACATCATTAACGTGGTTCCAAATGCTGCTGTGCTTCCGACTCATTTTCCTGCTTTTGTTTTGTTTTCACAGTTTTTCCTCTCCTCTTCTCCGAGTTTGACGCTGTGTGTGTGTGTGTGTGTGTGTGTGTGTGTGTGTGTGTGTGTGTGTGTGTGTGTGTGTGTGTGTGTGTGTGTGTGTGTGTGTGTGTGTGATGGCTCGGCCATTCCCTCATGCCGTTGCCGTATAATTGGTTGACATCTTGTGTATGATTGACAGGAACAGAACGTGAGGCTGATCAGACATTCGAAACGAATGTGTGCGCCTTTAGGCCTATATAATAATTTTTAAAAAAAATTCATTCATTATATGAAGTTCCTAAACGTAAGTTAGGGAGGAGCGAGCCCATCCAATCTTTCAATCAACAAACAGAGTATATAAGCAGCCGCTTACCTCTCCCTAGTATCAGCTGTTCCAGTATGCATTACTGCCGCAAGGAATAATGTCCGACATCCCGGAAATCCAGCTCTTTCCTTCAGACGACGAACTGACAAGCCTTCCTGGGACACAGCCAGTTACACCCCGCGTGAGATCGAATCTTACGGATCATCTTCATGAGCTTTCTGATCGAGAAATCCAGCGCTCATATAAACCACGTTCCAAAAGCCAACGCTCTCCTCCATCTTCAAGATCGCCAGTTTTAACCGAGCCTCGTCCATCTTCTCTCCATTTTCCCGCTGCTAATACACCGATTCCACCCATTTCAAAATGTTCAGTCAACAGCCTACGTCAAGTCCTCTCCAGCTCCGGAATCCATTTCTCCTGCAGATCAGCAAAAGCTCAACTCTACGATCTTTTCATCAGTTCTTACAGTTCCAGCATTCCATCAAACACTTCAACATCGTATAAAAGCAAGACTCGCACCTCGTCTACCTCCGTTTCTCTCCCGGTTCGGCGTTCTGAACCCACACAATCCCAACGCGCCGATCCAAAGGCCGCCGGCGCCACCGCGGCTCACACTTCCTTGTCCGCCGGTATTTCCACCCGGCCAGCAACAGCGGCCGCAAAAAACAGTTCCGCTTCTTCTCCAGCTCTCACAAACTTCATGCAGTCAGCCCCACTACCCAGGCAAGAACCAAACTCACAAACACATTCCTCCGACTTCCCTCTGCTTCTCCAGTTCTCTCTAAACTTCTTTATGATAACCCTTGTGCCAGGTCACCCTCGCACACAGTTATATTTCTCTCACCCTCAAACCAACCCACTCAAAGAGCGGATCCTAGCGCGAGGATGCCTTCGCTAGACATCTTCCCTCTTTCCTTCCATTCCAATTCGCCTCACCCCTTTTTCCCCTTCTATCTTCCAATTGTCTCCTAATATTCTTTCCAGTTCACATCAGAGCGTGAGGTTGCCTCAGCAAAGGATTTCTACACTTTTTTACACAAAACCTCCCCTTCCTCTCACTTCAGGCCATGCCAGACACTAGCAGTGTTCTTCTTGCAACCAAATGGAGCATTATCGCCACCTACTGTATCTTATTTACTTTTGCTTAAATCCTTAGGTTTAGTCCAGTTTGTTGTAGGTAAGATGATATGATTTTAAGCACCATCTTTCCGGATTTATTTGAGAAGATATTTGTAATGTTTATTTGTTTGATTCCTTCATGTTTAGGGTTGGGTATCGTTTGGGTTTTATCCGATTCCAGTACCTACTCGGTATTTTTTAAACGGTTCCGGTGCTTAAACGGTTCTTAAATCGGTACTTAAGAAAATGAAACCGCACAAACTTTATCAAAAAATAATACCCTTTAATTTACAGGACCAAACAACTGTGTAGGACACGCACGGCGGAGAGGGAGAGAGCGAGAGACCTTGTGTGTGTAGGTGTGCATATGTGTGCATAATGAAGTTAGGCACCGAAATCAGGCACCGAAATTTTCGTTCTTATTCGGTCTGGTTACTACCGTTTACGTCGGAACCGGTTCCCTATTGGCACCGAGTTTCGGTACCCAACCCTATTCATGTTCCAGTCCATTCCTTAAATCCATTCTTCGATTTGAGTATTTAATGCACTCAAACAGCACATGTTCCACAGTTTCCACCAGCAGTGTTGGGGAGTAATGGAATATATGTACCGGCGTTACGTATTCAGAATACAAATTATGAGTACGCCCATCTGTATTCCGTTACAGTTACAATTTAAATAGTTGGTATTTAGAATACAGTTACATTGTTGAAATCAATGGATTACATTACGATACTTCTCTGTTTCACGAGTTTAGTCACTCTCTAAATAAATTAAGGCAACTCAGCATTTCCCAGAAGCCCCAATGTGAAAACGAAAAAATGCGCGGTTTGCGTGATCAGTCACAATGAGTCGGAAGAGAAGCAGCGGGAGCTAGAATAGAGATGTAGCCGGAACTACAACAGAGACAGGGCAAGAATGCGTTTCTATCTCGGAAATTCAAACAGTATTTCACATTAAAGAAAGAGAAGGGAGAACGAAATATAGCCTAACTGTGCAGTGCAACCTCTGCTTGCCAGCAACCAACCTCCTTTCAGCGTCCAAAGACTCCACCTCCAACCTATAGATGCATCTTAAAGTAAGTTATTTTCAGGTTTAGTCGTCTGCTTTCTGTTTATGTAATCCGTATGAAATGCGCATTTCTCTCTGGCGCAAAGATCGCGAGTCAGCATCGTCAACTTCATCTTTGCAGGCGGCAGTGACAGACAGAAAACACTTGTTTATTAATAAACAATTAAAATATATCCTTGACATATTTGACTTATTCATAATCAATACTTTTGCCAACTCTTTGTGACAGCTTTTAGGTGCTTTATTGGCAGCGCCATCCCTACAACGCGTCACCACCGCATCAACATTCCGCATTCCTACACTTATAAAATGCAGTTCAATGTGGAAGTAATCCAAGTATTCAAGTATCCAATCAATAAAGTTGATTGAAGTTGAAGTATTCAGAATACGTTACTCAGATTGAGTAACTTAACGGAATACATTACAAATTACATTTTGGGGCATGTATTCCGTAACGAAATACGTTTTGAAAGTATCCTTCCCAACACTGGACACCAGTCAGTAATGGGACCCTCCGATCAACATTTATTTACTTTTCTCAACACTAACACTTGCTCCTCAGGTACAATCCGCTTGCCAGCCCATTCACTCTCAACAGCAGTCCATCTTCCAGCTCCTAACAATGCAATCGCCATGGAACCACTACCAGTCCCAGCCCATCTCCGTTCCCTTATTCTATCAGGTGCAACTATCGATCTTCCTTCTCTACTGACTTTCGTCCCTCTCAATGAATCCCACCGCTCGTTTGACTTAAATCGTTGATCTTACAAATTCTTTACAACCTTCAAAATGAGTTTTCCCCCTTTTCAGAATTCTGCGTTGCTTTTGCCAGATACACAGAAGTAATTTGCACTTCATTTCCAGCCAGACGCAAGGAATTAAATGACTAACGTTACCTCTCTACCATAGCAGAGCTCAGTCTCTCTTTCGAAGGTAGTAATTTTTATACATACCATAAGCTTTTTTCAGCTAAATGCGCCGCCCGCGTCACACACTGGAACCAGTGTCCTTACTGGGGAGCCTTGGACCTCGAACTATATAACAGAGTCTTCTTAGGTGTTCGAAGCCCTTCTTGCACCATCTGCAGGTCTATCATTCATTCTACGTTCAAATTGTCCCCAAACCAACTCAGATCTTCCAACCCATCCAGCTCCTTTCCAAGAAAAATCCACTTCATATGTCCCTCAATCAAGGAATGACCGTAACCAGATTTTTACCTCAGTTCCAGGCAGACAAGTGTGCAACAGCTTTAATTCATCACGTTGCAACAGACAACGATGCCACTTCCTCCATGTCTGTAATTTCTGTGGCGGAGCTCACGCCCGTTCTATGTGCCCTGTGCGCCGCTCCTCAGCTAACTTTAACCGTCTACATTCTTAGCGTCTAGCTAACCACTCTCCGCTCAGGTCTTGTTCTCCTAACAAAACAAGAGCCCCAGACGCCATGTTCAATTTGGCTTTCTTCCGATCACCAAATCAAAATGCTAGGTCGATGGTCGTCCCTCGCCTTCGAAACATACGTTCGTTCAGATCTGCATAACATTAGACAAGCACAGCAAACACTAGCATCCCTCTAAGTCTGGACCGCTTCTCCCTACTATTTTGCATCTCCCCCCTTACCTAGCCCCGCAGGGCGTGTATTCATCTGGATGCAGTGAGAGCTCTCCCTTTTCAGATGTGCGTGACCTACCACTCCTGGAGTGGGGTCTCCCATCTGAATCGCCGTGTGGGCTCTTCCGTTCAGATGCATCATAGGCTCTCCCGTTCGACTTGCTGTGTGGGCTCTCCCGTTTTGATCGCCGAGTGAACTCCCTATTTATACATATGGGGGGGCTCTCTCCTTCAAAACGCAGCGGGAGCTCTCCCGGTCGAATCGCAGTATGAGCTTCCGTTCGGGCGCCGTGGGGGCTCTCCCTTTCCGAATCGCTGTGTGATCCTTCATGTTCTTAACCATGGAGGCTCTCCCGTTCGGATCGCAGTGTGGGCCCTCCTATCCGAAAAACAGGACTGGAGGTACCAAGGATCGTATGTCCCTCGAACGTGACGGGCCATTAAGTCTTTATGTGATCTCCGCCCCCTGCGTCAGAAGGATGGTAGTTCTGCTTTTCCTATGTATACCGTAGGCTCCCTCTTGCTGCGTAGGGAGTTTCACTTCAGATACTGGTGGCCCGTTTGCCTTTAGGGACGAGGACTTTCTTCCCCGTTTGTGACATCTGGAAGCCCCATGTTCTCTAACTCCATGGAGCTCCATGTCATGGATGTGGCAGGGCGTTCTCCAACCTCGTACTCAAACCTCCAGTCCCAAGATACTCCCGCAGGAGTAATTTCTGAAAGTCACTGCCGCAGCAGTGCAGCGGTGAGATGCACCCCAGTCAAATTTCCACAAGCCCATGTCGTTTCACTCCACAACGAACGCAGGCACACTCTTTCAAACACAGCTCCCGCCGGAGCTCCACTCATAGCCCCACATGGTGGGCATAGTAGGGAGACGCAGTTCCAGCCGGGAGCCCCATTAAACATATCACTGCTGCAGCAGCGTCCATCCATGCTCCATACAGCTTTCAATTTCCACTCTTTTGGGGGGTAACATACTTAGGCATCTGGCTCTTAGGTATCCTGTATTTGATCACGTTATTCTAACTTGCTGTCCCAAATATTTATTCAACACTTTTGGGGGGTATATCAGAGCTCGAGTTGAAGCTGCTTCATCGAGCCCCTCTCCAGCGGACAGCAAGCCAAATAAGTTTAACCTAATATCTTAAAGATTTTATGGGCAAACGAACTCGTTAATTCATTATTACATAATGATTTAATTTCTATGGGCTATATTTAAAAATAGAGTCGGCTCTTCAGATATGCGAGCCAGCTCCCGTCGTTCACCTACAAGAGCCGGCTCTTAGAGCCGACTCATTCGCGAACGACCCATCACTATCCTGTTCCTCCATCAGCCTCAGATGCTCTTCACTATATTGCGGCTCGTAAAGATAGCCACGAACAGCGGATTCGAGCAGCAGAATTTCAAGATCATCTTCTTCCATATCATGTTTAGTTTCTTCCATATCATGTTTAGTTTCTTCCGTCATTGTCGTAACTTCCTATCTCCACAGCGCTTGTTAGCTTAGCTTATAAACAAGATGGCTGATATTGATTTCAATATCTGCAAGTGAAGTCCAACCCACTGATCTGTGATAGCTCTGTTAGCGCATTAGGTCCAACCCCCTATGGGCGGGTTTGAAAGGGTGGGATCTAGTGCTTGTAGTCTTTACAGAAATCCCCCCCTCTTACACTTCCTCCTACAATGACGTAAAATGCCGATTTTTGCGTCATTGGAGGAAGTGAAAAAGGTAAATAGAGGATTTCTCTCGTCTCATGGGAAAATGAGAGAGTGTTGCACGGCCATTCAATAGTATGACTGGGTTTCTCAATGGAAAGCTTAATGCAAATGGGTGGAGTGTCCCTTTAAATACTGGTAACAACTGCTAATTTCAAGTATATATATGGGTAGGTTGGTACACTTTCCATGTCAGGTGGTACAACAGTATATATACATACAATTTGGTTGCACAACCTGACATAAAAACAGTAAAAAAAAAAAGATTTTAAACAAATTGCAAATATTATTTAACAACTGAAACTTGTTTAAACACATTGTACATGACTCAAAAATATGCATTACATCAGTTTTGATTTTTTTAAAACACCTTTTTGAAGCTTTATTTGTCAATGACCCTTATAAGGCCTAAATTCAATCTGTTAATCATAAAAAGCGATCGAGTCTCTTCAGAAAATTTGGAGAAAACCATTCAATTCATATGGATAGTTTGTCAATCTCTTTATAACCTTTTTGAAGCGTCAAAGTGGTAGTTGCATAACTGTCAATGGAGGAACAGAAAGATAGCAGATTGCATTAAAAAGATCTTCATTTGTGTTCCAAACGAAAGTCTTACGGGTTTGGAACGACATGAGGGAGAGTAATTAATGAAAGAATTTTCATTTTTGGGTGAACTAACACACCCCCACCCCAAGCTGTCAACTTATTAAAAAGTACATTAGCAAAAACGAACATAACTGTTTCAAAATCTGCATTTTTTCAATATGGGTGTGTGTAATTTACGTTGTAGGACAAAACGTCAACGTATAGTCATGTTTACCACAGGTTTTATTTTACTCATAAATAAAAAATATAAAAACTTTATAAAACCCATAGGACAATCTCAAAGGAACCAGCGGGGAATTAGTCTTCCGGGTTCTTACGTCATACCTGCACCACTCTATAATAATAATAATTTGTCACATTTGTATAGCGCTTTTCTGGGTACTCAAAGCGCTTTACATAGAAGGGGGAGAATCTCCTCAACCACCACCATATAGCCTTTGACACAGCATCTTAAAAAACGCAACACTTATGGTGTAAAAACGGAGAGATGTGACTCTATAGTCAAAGAAGACCATCTGGCGCATGTGTATATGAAGACAGGTCCTGGGTGAACAGCACTTAAGGTTTTGTTTACACTGCATATAAATCTGATTTGCTTATCAAATCCAATATTTAGGACTGACTATCTGTGAAAGTGATGAAATCAGACCCATTTGTACAGACAGTACAGTCAATATATATTGTATCTACTTTGGTTGCTATAGCGATGGTGTAATCCTCAGCAGGATGTCGAGGACTTTCTCATGCAGCCACTGTCATGATTCTGCCCTCGTGTCCTTGATTTTCTAGTCTTGAGGCAGGATCATGACAGAATCATGTTTTGTGTGCAAGCACATGGTCTTGTGTTTTGAGCCATGTGCTTGTGTTGTCTCGTTATGTTACCCCGCCCCCTTGTTATCCTCGTCTCGTCATTATTGTCTAGTCAGTTTCACCTGTCCTTGTCTAGTCAGCTTCACCTGTCTTTGTCATTAGTGTCTCCCTTTTTAATCCCCTTGTGTTTGCTGTCCTGTGTCGGTACATTGTCAACCTGTGCGTGTTATTCTTTGTGAGAGTCCTGTGAGTACTTTGTCTGAATATTGTATTAAGAATTGTGAGTTTATGTAGCTGTTTGTTTTCTTCATCTTGTCTTTATCAGTCAGTATCAAGTCCTAGTTTATTTCCTGTCTTAGTCTAGTTGTACTGCCCCATCTGTCCTGTTTTGCCCCCTCGTGGGTTTTTGTTTTCTGTTTTGTGCCTAAATAAATCCCTGTTAGTCTGCATATCGTCTGCGTTTGGGTTCACTCTTCAACCTCATGACAGAATGTACCGACCATAACTAGCTAACAGAAGAACGGGCCAAGAGTATGTTAGGACGTTCGTTTGAGGGAACCCGTCTGGCCATATTTCGTGGGACCCGTGGAGGCCGCAGTAGGGGCGGTGGTCGTTATGAGTCATCGTCTTCACCTTCTGCTCGACTGCCGGTTATCCCTGAGGGTCTCCGGATAGGGGTCGCGATGTTTGGAAGCCCGGTGGACTCTTCCATGACTCCTAGAGCTCCGTCCACCCCTTTTGATCTTCGTGGTAAACGAGGAAGACGGCTGTCGTGGGAGTCGGCGTCAGAGTCCTCCTCCGCAGAGCCTGCTGCACCTGCGGTGCTTTCCGCTGAGTTTCCCCAACCCGTCTCAGCTTCTCGTCCCAGGAGAAAGAAGAGGAAGAGGGGAGCCTCCCGTTCTTCGCCCGCCGCAGTCACAGAGCCCGCCGCAGTCACAGAGCCCGCCGCAGTCACAGAGCCCGCCGCAGTCACAGAGCCCGCCGCAGTCACAGAGCCCGCCGCAGTCACAGAGCCCGCCGCAGTCACAGAGCCCGCCGCAGTCACAGAGCCCGCCGCAGTCACAGAGCCCGCCGCAGACACAGAGCCCGCCGCAGACACAGAGCCCGCCGCAGACACAGAGCCCGCCGCAGACACAGAGCCCGCCGCAGACACAGAGCCCGCCGCAGACACAGAGCCCGCCGCAGACACAGAGCCCGCCGCAGACACAGAGCCCGCCGCAGACACAGAGCCCGCCGCAGACACAGAGCCCGCCGCAGACACAGAGCCCGCCGCAGACACAGAGCCCGCCGCAGACACAGAGCCCGCCGCAGACACAGAGCCCGCCGCAGACACAGAGCCCGCCGCAGACACAGAGCCCGCCGCAGACACAGAGCCCGCCGCAGACACAGAGCCCGCCGCAGACACAGAGCCCGCCGCAGACACAGAGCCCGCCGCAGACACAGAGCCCGCCGCAGACACAGAGCCCGCCGCAGACACAGAGCCCGCCGCAGACACAGAGCCCGCCGCAGACACAGAGCCCGCCGCAGACACAGAGCCCGCCGCAGACACAGAGCCCGCCGCAGACACAGAGCCCGCCGCAGACACAGAGCCCGCCGCAGACACAGAGCCCGCCGCAGACACAGAGCCCGCCGCAGACACAGAGCCCGCCGCAGACACAGAGCCCGCCGCAGACACAGAGCCCGCCGCAGACACAGAGCCCGCCGCAGACACAGAGCCCGCCGCAGACACAGAGCCCGCCGCAGACACAGAGCCCGCCGCAGACACAGAGCCCGCCGCAGACACAGAGCCCGCCGCAGACACAGAGCCCGCCGCAGACACAGAGCCCGCCGCAGACACAGAGCCCGCCGCAGACACAGAGCCCGCCGCAGACACAGAGCCCGCCGCAGACACAGAGCCCGCCGCTGTGAAGGCGGTCCCAGCACCCGCTGCTGAGAGAACGTTTCCTGAGCTATCTTCTGAGAGAGCTGTTTCCGAGCTCCCTGCTCCAGCTCCTGAGAGTACTGCACAGGAGAGCGCTTCTGAGTTTATTTATGAGCACTACATCTGAGTCGATTACTTCTCACCCTGTCTCCTGTCCTGTGCTGTCTCCTTCCTTGTCCCAGTCAAGTTCCCCCAGCGTTTCTCCACGTGTCACCCTGTCTCAGTCTGGTTCCCCTATGGCTTCTCCTCGAGTGCTTCCACCCAAGTCCGCCCGGAATCCTCGTCCCAAGCCCTCATCCCGTAAACCCAAGACCCCCAGCCCTCCCACCCTCCCTGGTCTACCACCCATGAACTTTCTTGTTCCCCCGCCCCCCCCTCCCTTGTTTGTTATTTTTATTGATGCATCCCAACCCCTTTATTGTATATTCTTGTATGCCGTTGCTTTTATTTGTCATGTTTTGTTGGTTTGTGTCTGTTTCCCAGTCTGTCATGTCTCGTGTTTGATGTCCTCTTTTGGAGCGTCTGGTAGCCGCTCCTTAAGGTGGGGGTTCTGTCATGATTCTGCCCTCGTGTCCTTGATTTTCTAGTCTTGAGGCAGGATCATGACAGAATCATGTTTTGTGTGCAAGCACATGGTCTTGTGTTTTGAGCCATGTGCTTGTGTTGTCTCGTTATGTTACCCCGCCCCCTTGTTATCCTCGTCTCGTCATTATTGTCTAGTCAGTTTCACCTGTCCTTGTCTAGTCAGCTTCACCTGTCTTTGTCATTAGTGTCTCCCTTTTTAATCCCCTTGTGTTTGCTGTCCTGTGTCGGTACATTGTCAACCTGTGCGTGTTATTCTTTGTGAGAGTCCTGTGAGTACTTTGTCTGAATATTGTATTAAGAATTGTGAGTTTAGCTGTTTGTTTTCTTCATCTTGTCTTTATCAGTCAGTATCAAGTCCTAGTTTATTTCCTGTCTTAGTCTAGTTGTACTGCCCCATCTGTCCTGTTTTGCCCCCTCGTGGGTTTTTGTTTTCTGTTTTGTGCCTAAATAAATCCCTGTTAGTCTGCATATCGTCTGCGTTTGGGTTCACTCTTCAACCTCATGACAGCCACTGAGAGTATAGCTGTCAGTGTGGAAAAAGAAGACAGATAACTGGAAATTTTGCCTCTTCTCACGCCTGTCATGACACCCACAGTGCTGAACTCACAATGTTTTATAAAAGCAATCAAAAATCAGACATTTAGAAAACAATTCACCAAAAATTATATTTTAATATTGTTGTAAAAAAATATATTGTTTTATTATTTATGATATTTTTATTCAGTTACACTTCAGAATTGGTGTCATTATATGTATTTAGAATAATTGTTAGGTGTAATGTACTTATTGTAATCATGTTGTTGTATTGCAAAACACTTGAGGTGCTACTGAGGTGGGACACGGGTAATGTTAGGGGCAGGTTTGGTGGTATGGTTAGATTTAAGGGTGGGTTAAGGAGTATGTTCAACAGTGTAATTATACGCAGATATTTTTTTAAATAAGTATGATGTAAAAACATGTATGTACAATAAGTGCATTGTACCAAATTATTAATTTAATTAATTAAAGTTAAAGTAGGTAAAGACACTTAATATAAAGTGGGACCTTTTATTCTATTTAATATATTTTTTCATTTTCATATTCATACTTAACAAATTTCTTATTTTTTCAGTGCAGTTTATGGTCACTTTTAATACATTTAAATTTTTTATTTTAAAGGACATTTTTATTGACTTTTGTATAATTAACTGTCATGGTTATGTTCCATTTTCTTGACTTTTATTTGACATTCTGTGCTGTTTCTTTTAGTTCCTGTTTCCCTGCTCTGTTTAGTTTTGGGCTGAGTGTGAAACTGCTCCCTTTACCCTTAATTAAATTTTGAGGAGACAGCCATATGTAGTGGTGTCCGAATCCATGCACCGCATTAACAAGTGTACATCAGATGCTATAGAATACCCACAATGCACTGTGAGGGTCTTGCCTAATGAATTCCCGCATCTGACCTGAAGATGGCGCACGCAGCGGAATCATCCATCCATCCATTTTCCAAACCGCTGGGGTACAATGTAATAGGGCTATCATACAGGTATAAATATCATACAGCCCTTCCGGCACACTCAGTGCCCAAATTCAATCACTCGTTTTCATTCACTCCTTCAAATGGACTATATTATGGCGCTTTTCCACTGCGTGGTACGACTCGGCTCGGTTCGCTTTCCTTTGGCTCGGTTTGCTTTTCCACTGCAGTTTAGTACCGCTTCAAAGTGGGTGAGATTATAGACTGATCATTTAGTCTAATTCTATAATGATCAGTCTATAATCTCACCCACTTTGGCTCGGTTTGCTTTTCCACTGCAGTTTAGTACCGCTTCAAAGTGGGTGAGATTATAGACTGATCATTTAGTCTAATTCTATAATGATCAGTCTATAATCTCACCCACTTTGGCTCGGTTTGCTTTTCCACTGCAGTTTAGTACCGCTTCAAAGTGGGTGAGATTATAGACTGATCATTTAGTCTAATTCTATAATGATCAGTCTATAATCTCACCCACTTTGGCTCGGTTTGCTTTTCCACTGCAGTTTAGTACCGCTTCAAAGTGGGTGAGATTATAGATTGATCATTATAGAATTAGACCAATTTCTAGTTGGTGAGAGAATGGCCTCAGATTCAGATCAAGGTGTCAGGTGTTTGTAAAATGCTGTATCTGCTAAATTCACTGTCACAGTGGTTGTTCTGTGGTTGCTGACTGCCTCAAGTCAAAAGAGCTTTTTTGAAATGGCTCAATGTAAGTATAAAGGATATTTTGACAATTGTATCACCAGGAAGACGAAAATCCACCAGTTGCTTCGAAAAGCACACCTCCTCCTCACCAAGCTGGAGGATTTGAGGTATCATTCATGTCTGTAGTACAAACGGTGCAGGATGAGTTGCGTGTCAAAGTTTAATACTTTGGTAAAATCTCTAACACAATAAAGGGGTGATGATGGATTTTGATCCACTTTTCCTGGGAGGATGATGAGGTTCAAATAAGCTGTGAGTCACAGAAAGCCTTTCAGACCCTGTTTACCCCTGGTATTAAGATGCGTTTTGGTCGATCGGATTACAAGTAGACGAGGGAGACATTCCCGTTTACACCCGGTGTTTAAATCCGTTTTTTTGTCCACTTTTAACCACTTCTGTCCTGATTTCTTCGAGGGGAGGGTCTATGGGCGGGTAAATGTATGTGTTTTTTCAGATCTTTTGATCTAATGGACGAAATAAGCTTGAGCAATCAACATATGAACACGACCGGAGACGACGGAAAAACATACGGAGAGCATCAGCTTTTCTGCTCTGACAGCCGCAAGATCACACCGAATGTGTGTGTGTGTGTGTGTGTTAGAAATCAGGAATGGCGAGTGAAGATTGTGCTTGGTACGTTTTTCATCTTCAACCCAAACTCGGGTCTCCAGCCAACAAAATTGAAATCCCGCCTGTCTCGCGTTTCCGATAATCTTTACACATTAGGTCAGTAGGTGGAGAGTAGACGGCCTTTTGTGGCTGTTCGAACGTATTCGACCACAGTGTTTAACACTATGAAAACAATCCGGTCAAATGCATTTTCGACTACCTCGGAAGTGGTCAAAAGGTGGACCAGCTCAAAATGTTTAGACCTCGTTTACACCTGTATTTAGCGTCATTCACTGGTGATCTGATCGACCAAAATGCATCTTAATACCAGGTGTAAACAGGGCCTTAGAGCTCCACAAGCAGCTTGAGAAGTCACAATCATCATCTATAGATTGAACTTCATTCTTCTTGTTTGGAGTGTAATGATATTCATTAGCCCCCCGTGTTCCTGGGAGTGGTTGTTAGATAGAAGGGCTGTCACTGATGAGGACTCTCTCATATGATTGCTGTCAAAGCTGCTAGATGTCACGAGTGTTTCTGAGAGGCTGCAGACAGTAATGTGGTGTTAAAGGATCAGTATAACATTTGTGGTATGCAAGATGCAATAGTTACTAGGCTATTAATCGATTAAAAATGTAATCAAATTAATTACACAATATGCAGATAAATGAATCGATTTATTCTCACACATCAGTCACTCAGTTGGTACAGGTCAGTGCTCTTTAAGTTGTTTACGTTCATTATTTTTGTAATGTGTGCTTTGGGACATGAGGTCATTTAATATCGTCTCTCGTCTCATGATGCTTTGCAGACTCTGCTGTGTGTGTTCATGTGTTTTGAAGAAGACGCGAGAGAGGGTGGGATCTTATGCTTTCAAAGCTAGCTTGTTTTTGCTAGCCTTCCCGAAAATTGCCTACCCTACCTTTAACATAAATTTAAACTATAATTCATGCACCAGATTTTCAGTGAACGCGCCCGTCTCATCAGCATCCATCAACACCATGGAGTATTTGGAGGTATGCTGTCCTGGCTAATCTACCGATAGATTGCAATTGCTAACGTCATTTATACTCTAAATGAGCTTACTTGATTTTCCGCCATCACTCTTCGTTACTGCGCGAACTTCCGCGAACTTCAGGCGTGTGCATGCCATGTGATTGTAACGTGCGCGAGGGGTGGCGTGTGCCCGATCTGTGATTGACAGTGTGATCTCACACACCCCTGCGCTGATTGGACCCGATGATCCGGGAGCTGTGGATTTTTGCAAAACAAATAACACGCTCCAGGTGGAGTTAGAAGCTCGGGTTTTTTTCTAAAACCACTTTATTTATGTTGTTCTGTCAGATTATAGTGTCGATTTCACTGAATATGATCAAAAAAATGTTGCCGACGGCAGCTTTAACATGTTATCAAGTGAACTGGAAAAAAATGGTGTAGAAACCATTTTCACTCAGAACTTGCTTGTAAGTTTTGCAAACAATTACACGGCAAGTAACACAATGATTTAAACAAATTTTGAAATAAATTCTTATAAAAAAATAATTTTTGTTTTATTTACAAGGTCGAAAAATGATTTTCTACTCTGTGTCAAAAACATTTCATTCAGTTTGCGCTTACCGTATATTCTTTAGAAGTATATTATTTCCATAATAAGCACTCTGTTTAAAAGTATGCTAAAGTGGTTAGGTTTATAGCTCTTGTTTTATTTTGTACAGGACGCACTTCTTTAGCAGATAGTGCTGACATGCTTGCCATCTGTTTGATTACAATGCTCCCATATGAGATGTAAAAACATCTTTTGTAAGTCGCTCTGGATAAGAGCATCTGCTAAATACATTAAATGTAATACTGTATGTCGATCTGTTTTTTTCTGAATCCTTTTGAAAGTGGAGCCAACATGGAGCACATTTTGAAGGAAAAAAATGCATAATCAAATATTAATATTGAAAATGGGCCCCTCTTGTATTTGAATTTTTTTAGTTTTGGATCGTTTTGACTAAAGATTGTGCACCTCGTCAAACTATCACTGACTGATCAAAACATTAAAACTGATGAAAACATGCAATCACATTACATTGAAATGCAGTTGCATGCATGCTGCTTTAAAAAAAAAAAACATCCATCACAACCTTTCTGAACAGAGATGTTTATTGTGCTTCAGCCCGTGTCTCTCAGCACTACAGCCTGCTAAAGGTCATGCAGGAGTCATGCCTGGAGACAGCTTAATTGGAAATCAAACACAGACCGTGAGAAGGGGAGAAAGAAAAGAAGGCAACAGATGTTAAAGGAGGGGAAGGGGACATGAGTCAAGAAAAAAGCAGTGAGTGAAATCTCTCAAGACCGATATTGATTTACGCTGAATAGAAAAAATGAGCCTGGCGATGGGTGTGGTGGCGAGAGAAAGCAATAAATAAAAGATTAAATGTCCTGACATTGGGTTGGACAGAAATCAATGGAAATAATAATGTTACAATGCACATTTTCATTAGTCTGGGGAGAGACTGAAGGCGGTCCGCATGTCTAATGTATCATTCAAAGCGAGCAGGTCTGCATTTACTCCCTTATTTGTTTTATGAATATAATTTATAGCACACTTCAGAGCAGATCATATCACAAGGAAGGTTTTGGGATTTCGGTCTGACATACTGTCTCCTTTCAAAGCCAGTGCAATGTAAATAAATAATCATGCATCCTGTTTTAACATTCAGGGCTGGATTATGGGCCGGAACAATGGGCCTCGAACTGTCAGGGGCCCCTAATCTATTGTGTTGATATGTGAATGTGCACTTGTAGTTTATTTTTATTTTTTTAAATCATATTAATGAAATAAAATGCCACTTATGTGTGCTAAGTACACTTTGAAGTAATACTAAATAAAAAGCTTTATTTGAAAGTACATTTTAAACCATGTTCTAATAATCTTTTGTCGTGCTTTGAGAACACCAATTTTTATGCGTTTAGAGCATACTAAGAGCACTTGATTATAAGGTTTAACTGTAAGTTATTGTTTGATATTACATTTAAAGTTAATACTTTTTATGTATGTAGGGTAGACAGAGTACAGTTGGAACAGAGGGACTGTTGAAAAATTGTTAAATAACTTGAGTGTGCATCACACCTGACCCATGATTTTTGCTCCACATGTGTCTAAAGCCCAATTTATACTTCTGCGTCGACCTCCCGCCGTAGCTACGTCGTAGGCTGTGTGTAGCGCGCGTACCCGTCGGCGTATACTGACATGCACCTCTCCAAAAATGTAACAGGGAGAGGTGCAATTCTACGCGTACCGCAAGCGCTGTGATTGGTCCGCTAGAACTCCCTCTGCATGCGTAATTGCGCGTCCGCCTTGACGCAGAAGAATAAATGAAAACCAACGCGTAGTCTGTAGCGTAGAGGCTCCGGCGTAGGTCCGACGCAGAAGTATAAATCAGCTAGCCTGGATGCCAGCCCGATACCCGCCCACAAAATTTTTTGGTCGGGAAGTTCGGTCTGGACTTGCTCCATTTAGGAGTAATTACGATCAGTCAAAAAATGTTCGGGCCAATCAAATTGCCTGGGCGGGCTTTATACGATGATGGACAGATGATCTGCAGGGACGTAATCATCACGTTATCAAAGAGCGCTTAACTGGTTTCCCTCAGAGATGACTGCCGCTGGAGAACTGAGATGTATAGATTCCGCTGTCGCGTCTGTTGTAAAAGAAATCGACAGCGCGTTCATTTTAATAGACGAACAGAAAACTGCAATTAAGGCATTTGTCGATCGGAAAGATATTTTTGCCGTCCTTCCTACATGATTCGGCAAAAGTGTAACTTATCAGCCGGCTCCGATGGTCGCTAAGAAGATGGGACGCAATGAAAACCCTGTGGTTGTTGTGGTTTCTCCTTTGGTCGCACTCATGGAGGACCAAGTAAAAGAAGCAACACTCGTTATTTTACTCTTCCAGCGTGCGTGCATTTGAGTTCTGTAGTTGACAACTGTGCTATGCAAAGTAGTTGACTTACTGCGTTGCTCTGATTGGTTGTAGGTCTATCCAATTGAGTGCAGAGTTTTTTTTTCTGGTTCGGTTAAGACACGCCTCATAATCAAAGCCCTATGGAGCAGTATCAGACTCACATTCTGACTAGAATATGAGTATGACGAAGTCAGGCTATAAATCAGCCTTAATAGTGTCCTCATTAACTGGGGGAAATTTAAAGGACGTACAGTACGCTAATCCGAAGATATCGAACAAAGTGTATTTTGACGGGTATGAATTTCATTTCACGCTATATTACAGCATTGGCAGAACATTCTGAGTTTTAATGTGAAAAAGTGCTTTCTACACTTTTTCTTTCACCAGTCAAAGGGGGATGTTGTAGCTTTGAATAAAATGTTTGCTTTTCTGAATATACTGAAATTGAAAGATTTACAGATTGACCATTTAAATTTTATCTAATCTCAGAGAAGAGGGTTTTTTGTGCAGTTTATGGAAGTACAGGAATACACAATGTTGTTTTGAACAATTTTGTATTTTTTAAGAATTGTATATCCTACAATTTTTGTGAAGACTTTCAAAGAAATGAATAAAATAAGATTACATCAAATTAGTCACAAGTTAATTAGCTATGAGTACTCAAATGATAAGTTGTGGTTACCTCATTTTTTTAAGGCATCGGGTTTCCTCAATTTAGATATTAAATTACTAACAAAGTAAGTAGACATAACTCACAAAAACGTGTTAGTTTTAAGTTAAGTAGAGTGACATTTTTAAAGCTCCAGTCCGTAACTTTTCCTCTTTGTCGCCATCTCTCTGTTCGAAATCTGTAACTGCAGTGATTCGCGGAATTATCATCTTTACGTGGGTTGTAAATCGGCATGAAACAGCGCGGATGAACACAGTGCTTTGAGGCGAGTGCTGCTGTCAGTCACCGCGCTGTGTGGATACTGTCATACAGAATCACAGATTCACTTTTTGAAAGTTTGACCAACATAAGAATTTTCATAAGAAAATGTCTTCTGAACAAGTAAGTAAAATCCATTTTTGTTCTGACCAACTAAGGGGGAAAAAGCATTCGACATGATAAGCTTCGTTAGATTTAATCAACGCGATTTACAGCAACCGTGCAAATTATAGCCTACTTTGTTCTCAAATTCATGTTAACAACATCAGCATTGCGTGACTAATGTTAAATTTAATGTGTTTTATGGTTACCTGCAGTTCAGAATTCATATTCTCCATAATAGCAAAACGAGAAAGGCACAACAAAGGAAACTCCATAACTGTGTGAATTAAGAAAACGTACTGTTACACGATTGAACTATTGAAATGTCTTACTTGTTCAGCAGAAAAAAGCTGTCTCTTCTTCCGTTTTGAACCCCTTCAAAACACGGAGTTCACGCACTTTTCAAAAGCCCCGCCGATGTTTAAATCCTTGTGTTCGCATGAGACCGTTTCTTTCTCTTTCTCTAGCCACCTTAAATCCGAAGTACGAAGTCTTTTGGGTTTTATAACTGCTGAATCTCCAGTTGACACTGATGATTGTTGTTTGGATCTTTCTGGATGCCATAAGTTTAATTATGTAAAGTGCTGCGAGAAAAGCCTATACATCTAAACATCTCGTCACGCGCAGTATAGCCGGCTAGCCGAAACTCCTTCTTTATGTGTACGGGTGTGACGTAATGACGCAAAGACATGCTCGAATTTCCCGCGGAAACCCACCAGTACCACTGGAATTAAAATCATTATTACAAGCTAACCGTTTTGAATCTAGCTATGGCAAGCAGATAGGTTTGACCACTGGCAGAATACGTTTTTTTTAATATAATTATTTTGGATTATTTTTAACTTAAAAAAGTTACGGACTGGAGCTTTAAGTAACTGCAATTTAATTACATTAAGTTAATTCAACTTAAAATAAAAAGTTATCACAACACATTTTCTTTTGTTTCATTAACTTTTACTTGCCAGAGTAACTTGGAATTGTCAAGTTCACATTACTTAAATTTTTTTTTTTTTTTTTTTTGCTTAATAATATTAAGGCAACGGGTTTCCTAAATTTTTTTAAGTAAAGTCCACTGATCACTTTTTACAGTGCTGTCTCTTTAACATTGAATAGCTTCTTGTCCTTTTATGAATGTAAAATGGAACTTTGATGTTTGTGATCTTTAATCTGTGGTCTAAAAAATTTACATATTTCCTAATACAGTTGAAATGGAATAAGATTGTTGTTTATGTGTATGTGGCAGTCTCTGAAATCCCGATGCAATGAAAAACAAAGGCTAATTCTACACAGTGCCTTTTGAGAAGTATTGAGTAGTATTTTGAGTGTACAAAAAAACACTTAGCTAACATTATTTAATACACATTTGAACTATGATACATTTTCAATTAATTGCAAGTAACATGCAATTAAGTGTCCAAAAACATTACATATAGTTTGCACTTCAGTTTTAGCAGTCTGTTTTCACATTAGGGACTGAATTAGGGGCCTCGGAATGTCAGGGGCCCCAGGGGGACATCCATCAGAACACCTGAGCCTAGAGTGCGAGGCTAAAACAGGCACAAGCAAGATAAAAACATATTTCAGGGGCCTCTCAAGACTATGATCTGGCAATGTTAATCTTTGAATGAGCAATGCAAAAAAAATGTGTGTGCTTCCTCATTTTTGGTCTATATTGTTACATGGCCGGTTTCTTTCTTTAATCATTCCGCTTCATTGTCATTTAATTTGTTTTTAATTGTTTTTAAAACAAGCCATCACTGACTGATGAATCATTCAATTAGTTTCCCTTCAGTCTGTCTTTTGGGACCCATGATTTACTCCCTAATTGAGTTGTATAAAAGTACTGCAGACATCTCACCTCATCCCAGTACGCAAGTGGACCGAGAAAACCCCAGCAATATTTCCCTTTTGAATCTTTCTTTCCTCATTTTTTATTTCCTTCTCATCTTTTTTGTATAAAGAATCCACACTCATACATAGAGAGGATTCGCTGAGTGTTGCTTTTTTGAGAAAACAAGAAAATGATATAGACATCTCAGCTTGGCTACAGAAGAAGACATATAATTCCTTAGTGAATTAACCTTGGTTTTTCTTCATTTGTTTTCACATGGAAAATTCCCCTGAGGGAACAATTATGATTAAAGTGAAGTTGTCTGAAGAAAATAAGAAGAGGGTGTTTAGCCAGTGATACTGATGTTATTCGAAATACTGCTTTAGCTTGCTAGTGTAACCGTTGATGAAATTAATTAGTGATATTGTCTATATGGATATGAACTCATATTTAAGGATGCTACATTCCCATGATACCCTGCATGAAATTACCTCTTTGTTGATTTAATAATGTGCCTTGATCTCTGTAATGGTATGTTAATAGAGCACATCTAAGTTAACCCTGCTCTAGGCAAGATCAGGCACATTAAGATGTGGTGTGGTGAATCAACAGTGCATTTATATTTATGTTCAGTAAACACAGGAGAGTGGTTGGTGTAGAAGCCTTGAAATGTCTTCTAGTAAATGCTGACTGATGTGATTATGTTGAGATCGGCATTATGGTTAATATTTCAGAATCTGCTGAATCATATAAGAATTTAAATTGACTTTGCTGGGGGGAAAACATTAATGCTGCTCATTTACTGATGAACTAAAATTAGATTTCGTTGGAATAGTTTTGTTATATGCCATAATAAACGTATAATTGTCTTGCAGATTGCATCGAATGTTTCCCAACTCGTTATTTTGGTGTAATAAGTTGCAGTCTCATTCAGATTCTGCAAAATAATAGAGGTAAATATCTCAAGTGCAATGTAAATGGGTTGTGGTGGAATTACGGCCATCTTTTGGTATGATGAAGATGTGCTAGTCTGGCGAAGAACTTGCTGTGTCTGCTGAATAAACTATTATTCCTCCAATCCACAAAAGGAAACAAAAGCTTCTGTGATTGTGCGTTTGGTATAAACATTGCAATATTGTTATTTAAAGGCATTCATTCTCAGTTGCTAATGCCAAAAAAGAAAAAAGGCATATGGTTTTATTTTATTATGCACAAAAACAAAAAAACTCACAGGAAAAAGCATATACATTGACAACACAATCAGTTATTCATATTTCATTGGTTCTCTCTTGTTTTTCCATGTTTTTAATTTCTTTGTATGACGAACTTTGTATGACCAAAAATTATGTCCGCACAACTTGGCATGTTTCATTGCTTGCTTTCATTGCTTTATTCCTTGTACTGGTTACGAATCGATTACAAAGTATTGCTAACACACTTATAAGGCCCTAAATGGTTTATCTCCGGTGTATTTAACAAATATTTTATCGCGCTACAATCTTTGGTAGTAGGCTACCTGGTCCACTAAAAGAGGGAGAGTGTTCACATTTGGCTCCTAAACTCTGGAATAGCCTTTATGATAAAGTTTGGGGCTCAGATTCACTCTCCCAGTTTAGATTAAAGATGCATCTTTTTAGTCATGCATTCACATAATGCATCTCATAACCTTGTGCTCCAGTTATATCAGATGAAATGCACATGATTATTTATTTATTTGCTTGAAATGTTATGAACAACAGCTACGCTAATTATGCTCCATTTGCCCATTCCGAGGTTATACAGATTACACCAGCTCCAGTTTGGATCACGCCTCTGAAGATTTCAGATGACCCAACACCTGTGAAGAGATGATGCCAACCCCTGCTCGGACTTCAGATGATGCCAACTCTTAATCAACATATTCAACACTGCCAACTTTTCCATGTTGTATTCATGGTCACAACATGTAGGTAATCATTGCTTTAATATGCTCATTGTTTTGTACTTAAATAAATAAAGGATATTAGCGGCATTGGCCTATTTGTATTGTCTTAGAACTATACATTTCTGTCATATGAACATTGCTTTGACACAGTCACCTCTGAAAACAGGTTACTCTTAATTATCATGATACATTCATTTTCTATAAAGCTGCTTGGAACAATATGTAGGTATTGTGAAAAGTGCAAATGTGAATTTAAATGGATTTAATTGAACCAGAAAAAATAGGGCGGTACTGGGAAATTGATTAGATGGTTGTGGTTTGCTATTGCTGTGATGTCATGTGAGTGACAGGTTGATCCCGCCCTCATGCCAGAAAACACGTCATCAGAGAAGTGAAGAGATGTTGCTCCAAAAGGTAGGGGAAGATAGCCTATTTTGAAATATGGGGAGCATGAATAATAATAATGATATAAAAAACAATGATATGCACAGATAAATCATTTATTATAAATGCTGCAATATTCCATAAAATAAGAATGGTCCATTTTGATTGGTGACACAAATTAACCGAAAGAACGAAGGGTGGACTGTTAGACACGTCATCCTTTTAGATGAGGGGGAGGGCTATCTGACTCCGATGATGGATGACAAAATAACATTAGAGACTTTAGATGATATCCACGGTAGAGTACACAGGGCATAGTATAGGCTAAGTGCTTTATTTACTTGTTTTGCCCGTTTTTATAGCAAACAGAGTTGTGTTTCGCAGTGACAGGAAGACTTAACCAATTGGCGGGTTTATTTAGGAGGGACCTATTCCGCTATAATCTTTCATATATCTAATAATATATCTAAAGTAGCCTATATCTAAAGTCTTTGATAAGGACTAACGTTATCAACTACCACCACAACCTGACTTGAGTTTTTACTTGCTTGATGAAAAAGACAACCATTTTGTCCTTATTTAGCAACTTGTTGTTGTTTTTTTACTTACGTTTATTATTATTATTATTATTATTATTATTATTAATAACAGAGTGTTATTTGAGGTTTTAATATGTGTTGTAGAACAAAACGTGAAATTCTTGTTAACGCAAGGAGTTTAAACATTTTGAAATAAATTCAAAGTCTAAATTTATCTTGTATTTATGTCTAGAAACCAGGTCGATACATGTTTGCAAAAATAAATAACTTTAAAATAAAACATCAACGGTATTTTTGGTGCACATGCGCACTGCACAGGAAACACTTGCAAACAAAGAGGAAGCGCTCGTGTGATTTAAAGGGGACCGCACACAATCCAGAAATCATGTTCATATGCTAACACATTACCTTGTTTTTAAAATGAAACCCGTTACATAAGGAGCTGGGGATTGACTCGCACAAAATACTGAGGTAAAACGAAATTGAGTTGCTGTAAAATCTCTCACAGTTAGCTGTTTATATGGCTACTCACTGGTGCATGGTTCAGCTAAGATTAGCATGTGAGCTAATTCCACGTTGATCAACAAAGCGACACGTAAACAGAACCACCAAAAACATACTTCTGAATGACTATTCTATCAGTATAAAATGGCAATTTCGGCACATGCGGTTTGAAAATGACATTTTTATTATTTGTATTCATTTATTATAAAGTTGCTTATATATTACCTCTGCAGCGCATTGTGTTAGATTGTAAGTGTTTTATATTATAATTGATTAATTTCATATACGTAAATGTAAACTCACTAGTAGATAATATAACTGTATGATCTTTGAGTAAAATGAAGCTGTATGTTGACATTATTGGGGACTCTTGCTTAAAGACAAAGTATTGATTTGAATGTATACAACGTTACTTTATTTAACGTTAGCATTTTGTCACCTTGTATATGACGTTATTTGTTTTAAATAATTATTATTCGCCATCTACAATTGTTTCCCAACGTAACCCATTGTATTAAAAAAAAAGGAATCTAATGTTATTTTGGTGTAATAAGACGTTATGGTTTAAGTTTCATGTGCAATTTTATTTACAATGTGACACTAAACAGAACAAATTTTACACTAAAGTTGTTTGATAATATTTCCTCTGCGGTACATTTTGTATAATTTTTTAATTGACTAAATTTGGTTTCAATTTATATATCTTATTTCGCATTTTGTCACCTTTTAAATTATTTTTTAGACATTTGTTGTTTAATGCTGTAGTAAAGAAGGAATGAATAAATAAAGTGTTTTCAGAATCGGCTTATCCACACCTCACTAGCCTAAGTTAATTTTAATCTTTCCACACAACCCCAGTTAATATTACAACAAAAAAAAATCCCTTAATACTGTTTAATCATGATCATTTGCTTTTCTTTTTTCTTCTTCCTCCAGAAAATTACCCCGGCTGTGTAAGATGAAAACTCTCTATTTTTGAACTTTATGCCCAGTTTTTGGTTTGGCGGGATAGTGAGAACACTAAGCAGATCATCTTTGCCAAAACTTTTTAGGGAAACATTATTCAGAGCAACACTAAATAGTCAATATCTCCAGTGCTCGAGAGCTCTCACGTTTCCGTGGGGATTTGCATCTAGCCCCAGTGGCGTCTTTTTCTGTGTGCCACAAATTCGACAGTTCACTCTCAGCACCGGCTCATATTTCCGTGTTTCTTGGCCTAAGTGGCAACTTGAACAACCAGACATGGCAGAGCAGAGATACTGCGTGGAATATGCCAAACGTGGCACGGCTGGGTGCAAGAAATGCAAAGACAAGATCATGAAGGGGCTGGTCCGGATTGGTAAGATTGTGCCGAACCCGTTCAGTGAGTCTGCAGGGGAAATGAAGGAGTGGTACCATGTAAAGTGCATCTTTGAGAAGCTGGAGAAAGCGCGCGCCACCACAAAGAAAATCGAGGACATCACAGAGCTGGAGGGATGGGAGGAACTTCAGGATGAGGATAAAGAACTAATCAATAAACACGTTTCAGGTATTCGGCCACTGTTCCCCTTGTTTTGCTCTCCTTGTTTAGTTTGCATCAGATGCCACTGGAGACCTGACATATGCTGAACAGTCTCTCTTCTCTTTAATAGAACTGGCAGCCAAAACCAATGCAAGCCCAAAGAAGAAAGTGCAAGCTAAGTTAAACAACAGTGGGCAGCTGTCAGCACCGCTAGCTGATCCAACAGTCAACGCTCCTCGCAAGTTTTCTGGCTTCACAGGTACAACACCAAGAGGGCATGGGTATCTTAAGATATATTACAGTTCAAATATATGGGGTCAGTTTATTTAATGTTTTTAAAAGAAGTCTCTTATGCGTAACAAGGCTGCTTTTATTTCATGTTTAATGTAATTGTATTTAATCAAATACAGAAAAAACAGCAATATTGTAAAATATAACTATTGGGTTTTCTATTTTAAAATATAATTTATTCCTGTGATGACAAAGCTGAATTTTTTTAGCACCTTTACCCCATTCTTCAGTGTCACATGATCCTTCTGAAGTCATTCTAATTACCGGTATGCCAATTTGGTGAAAAAGAAACATTTCTTATCAATGTTTAACAAAGTTGTGCTGCCTAATATTTTTGTGAAAACCATGATACATTTTTTTTCAGGGTTATTTGATGAATAGAAAGTTTAATAGCATTTATTTAAAATAGAAATCTATTGTAACAATGTACAAGTCTTCACTGTCACTTTTGATTAATTTAATGCATCCTTGCTCCCCCAGAAATGATCTCACCGATGCCCAACTTTTGAATTGTAATGTAACTTGATTGTTGTAAAGACAATAGAGATTTAAACATGATCTACAGAATCAAAAATTAATTTTTTCCCACACAAATAGGTTGAGATTTTACCAGCCATAATTTTTTCTTACTGGCAGTAAAACTGAATGTAGACAGTTAACCCGGGTTCAAACTACAGGAATTTTAGGCCATTTTATGCCCGATTTAACCCTCCCGACATTTGGAGAAAAAAATCAAATCCAGAGCGTCTGTTGGTTCTGATTTCCAGCCCAGATTATCTGGTAATGCGAGGCGTTTACAGATTGAAATTTTAAACCTCCACATCTGCCGAGGACTCATCGGGGCCGCCCCGACAATATCAAACATGTTTGATATTTATGATTTTAATTTGGGATGATTACAACTATGATAACATCAGTACTTCCACAACCGCCAATGAGAGACAAGTCTACAAGGAGACGGAAGTGACGGAACTTTGAAATGGCGACTGTGACACAAGCAGCTGTACGTGTCCGGTGGACAATGAGGATGGAGGAACGGCTGGTCGAATTGTGGCAACAACAGGACTGCCTTTATAATGTCTCCTCATATAATGTCTCCAGCAAGTTGCTGCGACACTGTATATATTTAGTTGACATCCACCTCCCCGTGAGATCACGCGAGTTGCTAAATCTGGCATGATAATCTTAAGAATATCTTGTAGTGTGTGATGCGCCGTGTTTCTAAAATCTTGTAGTGTGTGTAGGTTTGAGATTTGAAAGAAGAAAATCTGTGAAGATTCTCCTTATGTGCATGATTGAACCAGATTTCACAATCGGTTGAGATTTAAAAACTCCGGCTTTAGCATGTATTGATTTGAATTTACATGGATGAGGGTCATTATTATCATTCTTACTATTTTATATTATAAAGTGATTTGCCAGCTGGAAAATACATCTGTTGACAATTTTTTCTTGCCACTGGGCCAATGTTCATTTTGAACCAGTGATATAGATGTATAAAGCGATCTATCATTTCATGCTGTCATGCTCTGCCATTTTAATACAAGGCTTAACACTCTCTGTCCACAGCTACCAAGGCCGGTTCCTCTTCCTCCAGTCCTGGACCGTCTCCAGCCAAACCCACTCAGGGCAGTGCTTTATCAGCTCAACTATGTGACCCCAACCATAAAGACAACTTACTGCGGGAGTTCCGCAAACTCTGTGCCTTAGTCGCAGAGAAGTCAGGCTACAACGCCAAAACCGAGATCATCAGAGACTTCTTAACAAAGGGCTCTGGTGGAGGTGAGCATGAATAATCTGGGCCATCATTAACACAAGCAGTCTCAAAGTGATCTCTGTTAATCTCCCTCCCACATCTTCACAGACAAATTCAGAGGAGATTTGTACTTGACGCTGAAGCTTCTCCTCCCAGGAGTGGTTAAAAATGTGTACAACCTCAATGACAAACAAATTGTCAAGCTTTTCAGCCGCATATTGAATTGCAGTCAGGATGAGATGGTGCAAGACTTGGAACAGGTTTGTTGCATATTTCTTTTACAAAAGTAGTCCAAGAAGAGAAATATTTGAGCCTTTCCTTCTTTGATCTTAATCGTTTTCATATAGGGAGATGTTTCAGAGACAGTGCGGATGTTTTTTGAGGACAGCAAGTCTTTCCCTCCCGCAGCCAAGAGTCTTTTGACCATCCAGGAGGTGGATGCCTCACTGTGCCGTCTGGCCCAACTCACAAAGGAGGATGATCAGCAGACAGAGCTGCAGGACATTGCTAAAAAGTCAGAAATAATTTAATCTTTGATTATATAAAATGCTTATTTAAACCTCTGGTGCTGTGAAAAAATAGTTACTTTTTTGTTTTTTTAAGAATTCTTTACTTCATCATAATGGTACAAAACTTGGTAAAGGTTTTAGCACTTGATGTGTACACACACACACACACACACACACACACAACAAATCATAGGCATGATTCGAAAAGGTTAAATTGTCCTGAATACAAAATGTATTGTAAAACTTGTATTGTTGTTCACAGTCAAAAATTACTGCTTTGGAAATTAATGGGAGACTAATTTCATCCATTGCAAATGTTTGGTACTGCGCGCAAACAAATACTTACTAAAAGCTAATTTTTTGAAATATCAACTTCAAATTTGGAACACAGCTTGTTTAGATTTATGGCTTTGTTTAGATTGTATCACAGTTTTAGAGTTAAACGTGTTTTGGAAAATACATATTTCATATAAAAACTGAAAATGGTATTTTTGTGCATTTTTCATAACAATAACTGAACTTTTTTCAAGTTATATATATATTTTTAAACTTTTCACTTCAGCAATAATCTGCCAATTGTCATCTTTAAAAAGAGACCAAACTTGTTTGTGCTCCAAAGCATTCAAGATTTACGACAGTTTAAGTTGGAAATTTCATTTTCAGGGCCATAAATGGATTTAACTACTGCATAAATTAATTTAGTACCATAAAATTCCCTAAAAATACAAAATAGTAATAAAAAAAACATTATTGAAATAAAATATAGTACAATCATTTCATTGAAAAAAAAAAATGCGGTCATTTTTGACTGACACGCGATCAGTACCAGAGGGTTAAAAAAAATAATGTTTTACATTTGTTTGAATTTTGAGGATGCTAACTTTTAAATGTGTTTCTTTATTCCCAGATGTACCGGAAATGATCTGAAGTGTTACATTCGTTTGGTCAAACATGATCTGAAAATTAACTCGGGGGCTAAGCACGTGTAAGTGTTGCTGGCAAATTGTACATAACTGCATCGTCTCTGTTCTGTCTCACTCAGTGTAACTTTTATCTCATCAGTTTGGATGCTGTGGACCCTAACGCATATGATGCCTTCAAAGCCTCCCGTAACCTTGGTGACGTAATCGACAGGGTGCTACGGAACCAGCAGGACGCCTCTAATGGAACAGGGCCCCGAAAGATCCTTAGTGTGGAGGCGTCTCTGATGACCCCCGTACAGCCAATGCTGGTCTGAGTCTCTAGTGCTCTTAAACCGATAGTTCACCAAAACAGAACATTTCTAGGGCTGCCCCCTAATAGTTGACTAAACGTTAGTCTAAATTTATTAGTCGGTTAGCCGAAAAAAAAAAAAACTTGTGGCGAAGTCATGCAGTACAGATTGTTATAGGCGTGTCATTGTGGTAATTGCAGTATGGTGGGCAGGAAATCCAAACGTTCATGGCTTTAATGAACGACTACTAGTTGACTAGAAAAATCTTTAGTCGGGGGCAGCCCTAAACATTTCTGTCATAATTTACTCCTTATGTTGTTCTAATCATGTATGACCTAACATTTTTTTTGGACAAAACAAAATTGAGACATTTCTCAGAATATCTTCTAAGTTCCACAGTCATACAAGTTTGGAACAACACGAGAATTTTGAGTCAACTATCTCTTAAATTCCATGGTCTTCATCTACAGATTACATTCAATATTAAGTATCAATATTAAGTTTTCATAATGTCTAAAACTAAATAATGATTGGACTAGTCTGTAGGTTATTAATAAGCAGTAAAGATATTTTGTCTAAATATATTTAAGAAATGGTAATAAAACATTATGCCTAATTTGTTTAAAATTTTTGTTAGGCCTATTTACTAAGGTTTTCTTAATGGTATCTCTACTTCTTGTTTTTATTCTTGTAGGCAGAGGCATGTAAGTCCATTGAGTATGCCATGAAGAAGTGTCCTAATGGGATGTACTCTGAGATCAAGTATGATGGTGAGCGTGTGCAGGTCCATAAGAATGGCGATCACTTTAGTTACTTCAGTCGAAGTCTCAAACCAGTACTTCCTCACAAGGTCAGGACCTCCAGCAACTGTTAGCCATAATATATAATATAGAGATGTGTGTGTTTAAATTCAAAGATTTATTTGATTTTTCTCCTGCAGGTTGCTCATTTTAAAGAGTTCATACCGCAGGCATTTCCTGGTGGCCATAGCATGATCCTTGATGCTGAAGTTCTTCTTATTGATACCCAGTCTAGCAAACCACTGCCATTTGGGACTCTTGGAGTACACAAGGTAAAGGAGAGCACACAAGGAGAGCAATGCTGTTTTAGTGTACCTAATGCCCCGGTGCACATTGTACGATTTGGGGTAAAATTAATTTACAAAATTGGAATGCCAAGTTGGCCTCTTTTCCCTAACTATGACCACGTTTATATTCTTCTCTTTAGTTTCCTTTTTTTTTTCAGCGCTCATTAAAAACACAATTTCCAAAGGGATATACATGTTGTACCCAAGTTTATTAGATCCATGTTGTACAGTGTGATTTGTAATGATCTTATAGGATTGCTGAAATCGTCTGTAGCAGGCATAAAAGAATATTTCAAATACACTACCATTCGAAAGTTTGGTTGCGCTTTTATGCTCACCAAGGCTGCCTTTATTTGATCAAAATTATAGAAAAATATTAGGAAATTATTACATTTTAAAATATTTCTTTTTTAATATATAGTGCTGGGCAACGGTTAAAATTTTTAATCGCGATTAATTGCATGAATTTATTGCGATTAATCACATTGTTACGCGCAAGAGTGAATAATGAATTCTAAAGTAGTGTATTGCGCACTTTTGATTTAAATATACTGCTATACACAAAAGTGCAATAACATGTGGTTTGCAAAAACTTTAAACAAATAAGGTGCTTTATACCAGCAGTATTCCCTTTACACAGTAGCAATAAAATATTTAAAATGTAATTTATTCCTGTGATGGTAAAGCTACATTTTCAGCATCATTACTCCAGTCTTCAGTGTCACATGATTCTTCAGAAATCATTCTAAAATGCTGATTTGCTGCTCAAAAAATATTTATTATTGTCAATGACGAAAACCGTTGGGCTGCTTAATATTTTTTGTGGAACTGATAAAAGGAAATCAACTTTTATATATATAAATAGTGTTCAAAAGAACAGCATTTGTATGAAACGGAAATCTTTTGTAACATTATAAATGTATTTGCGGTCACTTTTGAGAAATTGAATGCATCCTTGCCGAATAAAATTATTAATTCCTTAAACAACAACTTTTAAACGTCATCTGAACTAAGAGCATTGTTTTGGTTTTGTGTGTTTCCAGAAAGCAGCTTTCCAGGATGCTCAAGTGGGTCTGTTCGTGTTCGACTGCATTTATTTTAATGGTGTCAGTCTCATGGACAAGTGAGTTAACCTAGAGGAATACATTTATTTATCATTTATCTGAAAGTTATTTTAGGTTTTATAGGACAATATAACATTTATATTAAAGGTTGATTGATATTTTCAATCTAAGACATTGATGTGGTGATGTTTTCCAGACCTCTCTGTGAAAGAAGAAAGTTTCTCCATGACAATATGGTGGAAGTTCCTAACAGGATTCTGTTCTCAGAAATGAAGCATGTCACGGTCAGTTCTGCAGTGTTATTGTACATGTTTTCCTTTCTCTACCCATCTTGCATGTCCTCAATATTCTAGAATGTTTACAAATATGTAGGTAGGTCAAGTTAATTAACGGTTGATGTTATAGTAAGACTTCAGGGTGGATGTTTTTATTATGGCTAATGACATTGTGTTCCAACAGAGAGCTGCTGACCTGGCAGAAATGATCACACGTGTCATCAGAGAGGGATTGGAGGGGTTGGTTCTGAAGGATCTCAAGGTACAGCCTGGCTATGTTTCGAATCTAATACTAGCGTACTGCAAACTGCACAGTATGCTACCTCTTAAAGCACTTGAAATGGTTTGCTATAACCTTCATGGTGTACGTTTGAAGGCCTTTACACACCGAGACAAATCTGCTCCCGTCTGTTCCATTCTCACTGATACTTTAAACATGAAACTAAACCACCAATAAGTGGCGCCTGCCAAGTGACCATCTTAATGAGTGAGTCATTGAGCCATTTGTTCAAATGGCTGATTCATTGTAATAGAGAATGTAATAAAATCAGAATCATTCTCGTGGTTTGGTTTATCACTTGTTTATTGTTTTTTTTGTTACTGAAGTTTTAATCAGGAGTTTTAAGCTTTAACCAATTCAAAACAATCCACTTGTCCCGGACAAGCGTTAATGTTGTGTGCTTAGTATATAGTATGATGAGCCCAAGATCGTAATGCCCAAAACCCAAGGATTCTGACAGCTTATTGCTCTCAGGTCTGTGTGGGTCCTAACGCCCGAACACTATATTGTCAAAAAGCACCATCCTTCTGATGAGACGTTAAACTGAGGTCCTGACTCTCTGGTCATTCAAAATCCCAGGATGTCCTTTGAAAAAGAGTAGGGGTTTAACCTGCGCATCCTGGACAAATTTTGTCTATTGCCCTCTGTCCATCATCATGGCCTCCTAATGATCCCCATATACTGTATACTGATTGGCTTCATCACTCTGTCTACTCTCCACCAATAAGCTGGTGTGGTGGGCATGCGTCGGTGTATGAATGAGTGAGTGAATGGGTGAATGTGAGGCAAAATGTAAAGCGCGTTGGTGGCCATTGGGTCTGTGAAAGCGCTATATAAATGCAGTCCATTTACCATTCTGGCACAATATGGCTGCCGTCGCATCATCCAGGTGGATGCTGCACATTGGTGGTGGTTGAGGAGAGTCCCCCTTCCATATGTATAGCGCTTTGAGTACCCAGAAAAGGACTATATAAATGTCACAAATTATGAATTAATACATTTGTGTTTGCTAGATTAATTCATGCTACATCTGGGCTTTATTGCTGTTTCAGGGGCAATATGAACCAGGAAAGCGTCACTGGTTGAAGGTGAAGAAAGACTATCTGAATGAAGGAGCAATGGCGGACACCGCTGACCTTGTGGTGCTTGGAGCTTTCTATGGCAAAGGCTCAAATGGTCAGTATCAGCAGTCGAATCACAATGGTTTTAAACAATAATTAAACTTCAGAGATGCTAGTGTAGAACAATTTTGAAATATTATGTTTCTGTCTGCCACACAGGTGGAATTATGTCCAGTTTCCTCATGGGCTGCTATGACCCAGAATCCAGAAAGTGGTGCACTGTGACCAAGTGTTCGGGAGGCTATGATGACGCCACGTTAGCCAGACTGCAGAAGGAGTTGGACGTTATCAAAATAGGCAAGGTAAATCTCATGACTTACTCGGTAGATTTTATTCTGCCTACATTGCCATATCAGTTTTATGAAAGTTGCATGACGTACGTTTCCTGTTCATCTCGCCATTAGGATCCAAGCAAGATCCCAGGATGGTTGAAGATTGTCAAAAACTATTACCCTGATTTCATTATCCGTGATCCAGAAGTAAGACTGAGCCAATCCTCTTCCAAATACAACTAAAGAGATGCTTAATGTTAATGTGCTTGTAATGTGAAATGAGCTTGATGAGACTGTTAAAAGCCTGGTTACAGTGAGTATATGGTTGGGAAAAACCGCAATGAAGGAACTTTATTAGCTTGTTATCTCTTTAACTCAGATGAATGTGTTAAATGGACCATAAAACACTCAAATGTTTAAGATATTTGCACTGAACTGAAACTGTAGAAGTTTGTATTGTGTGTATGACTGAGGAAGAATATATCCTGTGTGTTCATGCTTACAGAAAGCGCCAGTGTGGGAAATAACTGGAGCAGAGTTTTCCAAATCAGAAATGCACACAGCGGATGGCATATCCATCCGCTTCCCACGATGCACTCGAATGCGTGACGACAAGGACTGGAAGACAGCCACTAACCTTCAGCAGCTTAAGGTACCTTTGATTGTAAAATGGAATTTGCATATCTGTAAGCATTTTGCATAGAGATGCAATTAAGAACTGCAGAATGTGCCATCAAGCGTCTCAAAAGATATGACGTGTGTATAATTTCAGAGCAAGCTTTTCCTGGCATGTACAAAATTATGAAAATATGTTCTTAAAATCAGCATGAAATGAAAATTGGCCTCATTAATTTTGTAAATGCATGATCTGAATGTGAATGTAGGCTTCCTTTTTTTTTTTTTTGGACCTCAGAATGTTTAATCAATATCATAAATTGATCTTCCAGTGAACCAACAGATTTTTCTCAAGTGGCGCGTGTCGGACTTCTCCAAACATTTAGTTTGCTTAAACCCCGCCCCTCAAAAATCGGTAGCCATCGCGCATTCAGTTTTGAGTCCAACGCCCACATGTCATCCAATCAACAACTGATGAGTCGAAACACGTTTAATCACAACTTAAAATAAATGTTAAAAATGATTTTTTTTATGCAAAGTATCAAGTTGTTTTGTAAATGATATACAAAATATCACCATATCACAATTGTTTTTTTTTATGGAATTCTGCAGTATTTATTATAATAACTTTATAGTTAAAATATCTTCCCCCCCTACATGCAACATCTTTTCTCTGATGACGTGTTTACTGGATCAAGGGCAGGACAACCTGTCACTCACATCACAGCAATATCAAACCACAACCATCCAATCAATTCCCGATTTACATAATCAACTCCATGCCCTACGTTTTTTTTTCTTGTTCAAGAAGCCATTTCACTCGGGTATATAGAATATACGCAATATAGAAGAAAAGACTGTCGCAACTTCCATTTCATGCCAACTTTTTTGTGTGTGTGTGCAGGAGCTGTATCGAATCTCGAAGGAGAACTGTGATTTTGAGGTGACAGCTGGTCCGTCCAAACCTAGCAAAAATGACAAGAGCTCCTCAGGAGGCGAGAGTGGAGGAAGCTCTCCCTCGACATCTCATGGAGCTTCCACAGCTAACAAGCCCAGTAAGCGTTTGCACGAACAGATCCTGTTTGGTCTATAGCTGTCAAGTGTGTCATCTGCATCATATAAGTACCATTAAAAAAGCTCTTATGTTCTGTAATTGTTTCAACTGTTCAGAAAACGGTCATACCCCCAAAGCAAAAGCAGTGAAAACAGAATCATCCTCTCCCGCAGTTAAGAGGAAACTACCCACAGAGAAACAAGATGCCAAGAAGGTTTGTCATACATATCCACACACTACCGTTGAAAAGTTTGTGGTCGGTAAAAAAAAGTCTCTAATGCTCAAGTCTGCATTTATTTGAACAAAAATACAGTAAAAAGTTTAATATTGTGAAAAATTATTCTTTTAAAATGTAATTTATTTCTGTGATGGCAAAGCTGAATTTTCAACATCATTACTCCAGTTTTCAGTCACATGATCCTTCAGAAATCATTCTAATATGCTGATTTGATGGCATATTTGTGCTGCGTAATATTTGTTACAGGATTCTTTAATGAATAGAAAGTTCAAAGGAACAGCATTTATTTGAAATGGAAATATTTTGTAACATTGTAAAAGTCTTTACTGACATCAGGTTAATGCAAACGTGCTGAATAGTATTTATTTATTAAAAACAATCTTACTGACCCTAACTTTTAAATGGTAAAGTGTGTTTTCTGAACACAAGTTTAGTCTGTATTGTCATGTTCATATCCGTTTTTGGTTCATCTCTCTCCTCAAACCCTGTGATATTGCTTTCTTTCAGATAAAAAAAGAACCTGCTCACAGCAACGGACAAAGCAAATTAAAGTCGATTCAAACAACCGACCCAAAGAATGAAAAGGTTTGTTTTACCTCTTGTGCTTGCTTTGGAACTTTATACTTAAGGTTTGTTCACACTTGGCTAGTTTGGTTCAATTAAAACAAACTCTGGTGAGATTGCTCTGTTAGTGCAGTTCATTTGAAAAAGTATGAAAGCTGTTTTAAATTTTTGTCCATGCAATGAAAGTCAATGGGGTCCAAAACCACATTGGACCCCCGATTGACTTTCATTGCATGGACATTTTTCAAAGTAACTCCATTAGTGTTCTGCATAAGAAAGTGTCATATAGGTTTGGAATGACTTGAGGGTGAGTAAATTAGAATTTTTCAGTTAACTGACCTTTTGAAGCTGAATTTTGCTGTTAAAATATTTTCCTTCTATCTCAGCTTAACTATACATAGCCATTTGTAAGTTGATTGATTCCCTCAATGTGTGTAAGCAGCAATGTGCACACTTAAGACGTTTTCACCCTTGCCATCTTCCTGCAGACACTACTGGATATTTTCACAGGTGTGAAGCTCTACCTCCCAGAGTCAGTACAGGACTTTGAGAAGCTTCAACGTTACTTCCTAGCGTACGATGGTGATCTGGTGCCTCAGTATGACTCTGGTTCAGCCACACATACACTGGAAGAGCCAGAGGATGACAGTTCAGCCCAGAGGGTCACCTCCAACTGGATCTGGGAATGCATCCGCAAGAGGAGGGTGGTTCCCCCCTGCTGAACGAGATAAAGAGACTGCTCAAAGGACACTAGCACAAACCTCAGGTTTGCTGTTCTCTAACAAGCAATGTCATTGGAAAAACTGCCTGTTTCACCAGACCTGCAGCTACAATTATGGCAGACCAAGTTGAATGAACTTTTTCTAAACCATGTCTCCAAATGATTTTTTTTGTTAGCTTTACCACATTGTGGTATTACACGTGTTGTACTAAAAAACTTTAGCTTTTCACGTTTATGTTGGTTTGGACATCGAGATATTTCTCACTATGGATATTTATAATTTTTAAACTTTATTTTGGTGTCATTGACTAATGCTGACACTCATTTCTTAAGCATATTCTTCAAGGAGGTCAATAAGTGTAATGATTTTGATGACTTCATCATTATACAGTGTCATTTATCTGTTTTGACAAGGATGTTTGTTTGAAGAATGCTCTTGGGCACAGGACGAGTGATTAATAATACAATAGTAACAGCCATGAGGCATGATTGTGGAATGGATAATTGTGTAGAGTAAATTGGGCAAGAGCCCTCTAGCTTAGTAATGGTAGTTACGTGTAATTTTAAACGCTCCAATCATTCTAATTAAAACGAGCTTTTTATGCACAAAGAAACTGATTTGTGCTTGAATCGAGGCAGTCTCGCACACAATAGGGAACCGCAGTTATGAGTAATTGTGTCTGTAAAGCACAACATTAATTTTCAGAATTGTGTTTTTTCTTGTCTAATCAGTAAGGTGCATTCAGTCATTTATGGGCTTATACTGACACATAGAGGTGAGATAGCATAATGCAAAGAAAAATGTAATTGAAAGTTTTTTATTTGTACAGTTGGTACTGAGGAAAACATCTATTTAAGTTACTCATTGCTCCATTCATCATTTAGAAAATATTAAGGTGCCAACATTATGTAAAAGATTTTAATAAAAAAAAGATTGCAAGGCCTTTGTGACCTCAGTAAACGCATAAAATAAAAGTACAAAGACACAAATGTTCCTTATCACTCGTCAAAGAAAAAAAGTCCATAGAAATAATATACATATTTATTTACACTGACTCTAAATATTCCTCTTAGTCTTTGAAATCAAAAGAAGGACGGCCGTTTGTATCGTCTATGAAAACACTGAGTGGAACTTCTGTCAAGGTTTACTGCTTTCTAGTTTCCTCTTGCCTGAAATGGAGGTGCTCCTCTCTTCAGACCAGTGACAAAGATCAAACTCCTCTACCAGACGACAAGCCTAAAGATTTAAAAAAGCAAACAAACAGTAAATTGTGGCAATCTTTACCCACTCAGGAAAGATTTTATTGAGTCTAGATTTTTTAAGAATGGCTACCTACCTGCAGACTTCAGTTCCAACCCTGCTCCAACACACTTACCTGCTATACCCTGAATAGTAGGAGTCTTAACTGTTCAAATTACTCACGGTTCGGTTTTAGGAATGTTTAAATTGGCAAGACTTAATTTAGCAACGTGTACTGTTCAGGTCTCACCTGCGCTCGTGCGCTATCAACACCAGGGTGATGACAGCGTACATGACTGGTTATTTTACAGCATATGACACTCCTATTGAACAGTTTACAAAGAGCGACTGTTTTGTCCACAAAAAAAAAAAAAAAATCATTACTCTTGTAATGTATTGGGGACCCAAAATGTGTATCCATTGAACAAAACATACATTATGCAAACTACGTCTGTCTGTTTAATGCGTTATTTTCAACAAACCATATTATAGACGAGGCATCAGATTGCAAGTGTATGGAGAACAGTATGGTTCGATTTTAAAAAAATAACCGAGAACATTACACCCCTACTGAATAGCTGGTTCAGGTGTGTTGGATTAGGGTTGGAGCTAAACTCTACAGGATGGTAGCCCTTGAGGAGCAGGGTTGGGAACCCCTGATCTAGACAATTTATCCTAAAACCACCTGTCGTGATGATTTGGTCAGAGTTGCGGTTCGTAAGGACGGAGTCTCTGCGTTCTCCACTCTCTGCAGGAGTACACGTGTGCGTGGCACATGGCTCCACGACTGGCCTAGTCCAGCCTTCAAATGCCCATTTCCATCTTTGGTCACATGGTTTGTCACCTTCAATGCAAGATTTCACCATTTCAGTATCTACTACAAAGGACATTTTGATAATTGGTCATAAACTAGTCACTGTGGGATGGATTTCCTTGACTTTTCCAGACATTTCTAAATACTGGCTCTTAAAGTCGCGACAGATATTTTTTTCCATATTGTGACGTACATCCGATCCGAGTCAAACGGATTATCGAAAAAGGAAAAAAATAGGATGGGGACTTGGTTCTTTCAATCAGTTGTTAATTGGTGGAGCCAATTGTAAGAAAAGTGGACTAAATCATTGGAGATCTTCCCGTTTTTACCGTAAGATCAAGTTACGACATTTTGATTATAACAGTGCAAGGTATAAAAAAATGCTTATATATACACATGTATGATTCATTCACATTAAGATCTATAACATGCATTTACAAAACAGATAATAATTGTATTCTCATTCACAAAAAGAATTAAATATTTAATATAGTTAATATTAATATATTAAATATATATATATATAAACAGGAAATAGAAAGGTGTATACCAGCACAGCAATGTTGAAGTCTTTGGCGATCATCTTCATCTCCCCAGCAACTTGCATTAGCAGGGACATACCTGATGCAAAGTAGCAGAACTGACTTCTGATGCACGATATTATGATAAAGTATTGTGCAATACTGTAAACAAATACCCTCATTTTGTTTCCCTCCGAGCATGGATGAGAGCACAGCAGAGACTGAATCCACCATCAGCGCTTTGACTGAACCGCCTCCAACAGACGCCTGGGCACATTCAAGAGTTTACTACAAACAACCACTTCTATCAATGGACTTTCACACAGAACAGAACCTACCTTCTGAAGGCCATTCGATCTTAGATTTTGAAGACATGCGAGCAAAGAGAAGACGTCAAATACTCTGAACACCTTGATTTTTTTAAGTGCATCCATCTATGTATTGAAAAGGAAAAGCAATATCTGTAGCACCTTTCAAGTTACGATACAAGACAGTAAAGTTTAGATTCATATTCTGGTTCAGTACAAAATAAGCTTGACGGCATTTGTGGAATAATGTTGATTTCCACTAAAAAAAAAAAAAAAATTGACGAACATACTATTATAAAAAAAGTAACAATGGAAGTTACAGTGAGGCACTTACAATAAAAGTAAATTGGTCAAATGCAAGTGAATTTTGGAGAATTAAAATGTGAAGCTTAAATTTTCTAAAAGCACTTCCATTGTTAACTTCTGTATTATGTTGTTTAAATCAATTTTACAGTCGTTTATGGTGTTGAAAAATTGGATATAAAATTAGACGTAAATGGTTACGAAGTGATTTTTTTTACACTAAAATCATATTAACATTATGTGGCTAAAGATTTATGGTTTAGCCCCATTAACTTCCATGGTAAGCGTCTCGCTGTAACCCAGATTTTTGCTCTTTTTTTTAATAAAAGAAGGGACAAGAGGAAATTTAACATTGACACAAATGCTATTGATCCGGAATATTGATCATAGAGTGATACTTGCCTTAGCAAGCACTACTAATAAATTAGACTTTGATCACCTGCTCCTCCATATTAGGGGTCCTGGTTTGTAGCATCTGAAGCAGTCGGTTGGCACACACACCACCCCTTGTGTCAATGTAAAACACAGTCTGCTTCAGCTGGTGGGACATATTAACCGCAACACTAAAACACACCTACAAAGTGATTGAGAGAAACAGAGCATCGTTGAACACCCACTCGTTTGCCCACCCAGCCCTAGTAGGTAACACAAGCATGGTGGACTTTGACATTGAGACACTGAGAAGAGTTTCCAGAACAAAAGGTCACCTGTGTTTTCCCGCTCCCTGGACTTCCTATCAGCTCAGTTATTTCCCCAGTGTACAGCCCAGAATCTAACAGCTTATCCAAACTGAAGAGAAGACAGCACAGATTTAATACAAAATACAAATTACAGAGACTTAATACAAAATACCTACACTACCATTAATAAATTTGAGGTAGGGTTTTTCATGTTTTTTTCTTAGCTCACCAAGGCTGCATTTATTGGATCAAAAAATAGGAAAATCAGTCAAATTATGAACAATGTTGGAGGTAACGCATTACAAGTAACTTGAGTTACGTAATCAGATTACTTTTTTCAAGTATCACATTACTTTTAAACTTACATCAACATATTTGAGTTACTTTTTCAAACAAGTAACTCAAGTTACTTTGTTTTTCCTTTTAATGACTGACACCTCTCCTGTCCCCAGGCGTTGTGTGCGCTGTGTGAACATGGTGGTTATTGTAGTTCTAGACTAAATGAGAGCACTCATCTCACTTACACACAAAAAAAAACTATATTCCTCAAAATGAATAAAAACAGTAATATGCTAACTCTGAATATTATGCAAACTGGCATTAATTAAATATGTTAAATAATACAAATATACTTCACTTTATTAACCAATGTCTTTGCTGCTGACCTTCGATGATCTAATTCAACCATACTATTAAAGCAAAAATTACTTTAGATAAAGATCACATTTGCGTTTCATTTTTAAGTAAGAGTGTTGAACTTTCTTCTCCTGCATCCTATTCTTCTGCAAAATGGCAGCACAGCTGAAAGGTTTATTTGAGCTGTGGCGTTTAACTGTACAGCCGTGAATTTGCATTTCCTTCAGCCTTAGGCTTATTGATTTCCTTTTTGGTGTGAAAGGGCCTTTACATTTGCCTAAACTTTTTTGTTATTAAAAAACAAACAAGCAAGCCGCTGAGCCCAGGTGAGGAAAAGTAACGCAACTCATTACTTTCCATAAAAAGTAACTAAGTAGCACAATTAGTTACTTTTTTAGGGAGTAACGCAATATTGTAATGCATTACTTTTAAAAGTAACTTTCCCTAAAACGGATTATGAAATATTGTTACAATTTAAAAGAACTGTTTTCTATTAGAATATATTTTAAGATGTAATTTATTCCTATGATGGTATAGCTGAACTTTCAGCATCATTACTCCAGTCTTTAGAGTCACATAATCCTTCAGAAATCATTAGAATATGCTGATATGATGCTTAAGAAACATTTCTTATTATTATCAGTGTTGAAAACAGTTGTGCTGCTTTATAATTTTGTGGAAACTGCAACAGCATTAATAGAAATACAACAGCATGAAATAAAAATATTGTGTAACATTTTAAATGTCACTTTTGAGCAATTTAATGCGTCATTGCTGAATAAACGTATTCATTTCTTTCTTTCAAAAAAATTTAATAAAATCATAGTGACCCCAAACTTTTAAACTGTAGCGTATATACAAACTATTTATTATATTATATTACGAATCCTCCACATATATATATATATATATATTTGGGACCTGGGACTGCCGGTGGACAGAATAGCTGTGGAGCTCAAGAGCTCTTCATAGAGATCAGCTCCAGAGACAGGAAAAGCAGCGCACTGAGCCAAGAGCACACGCCGAACAGCTACTAGAGCCTGGAAGATAGGGCAGTATTTAGTTAGTTAACTTGGCTTAGTTTAGTTTAGTTATACTGTCTTTGTGATAGATAATGGTAAATAAAGGTGAGGCCTGAATAGGCGTTACACACACAAAAAAAAAACAGTCATTCCACATACCTTGTAAGACAATGAACACTTTTTTGCAAGTTCTTCTGGGTTACACGAGACAAAGTCCTCAACTGAAAGAATTAAACACGGATGTATTATTAATTCAAGACCACAGACAGTTACAGAGTAAACTTTATCAATCCCCATAAGGACAACTGTAGTGATTGAGCAGCAACAATAGTTCAATGAATAGTCTTATTATTTATTTATGTCATTCCAAACTCGTATGCTGCCCTGCCATTTTCTTCTTGAAAATGACATTCCACAGAATCTTTACGCAGCTCTTTTCCATATAAGCAGTGTTATTTTAGTATTATTGAGATACTATTATGGTTTTATTAATATTTTAAATTGTTTTTTTTGTGTGTTTTTTTTCCATTTTCATTCTCATTTGAAAAATATATTTTGTTTCATAGGGGAAAATAACACTTTGGGATGAGAAAATAGCTACAGGTATCTACTAATTTTATACAATATGCAGATTTATATTTCCAACACAATAAAGAAGAACCCAACACAATCTCACAGTAAATGATCCTGACATTAAAAAGAGAGAAAAAGGAACAAGTAGAAATCAATTTTTACTGCGATATTACTGTGGTAGTTGGCTTAACCCCATAAAGCCATTGTAGTACTATAGTATTTCTGTTAGTGCCATAAGGATGAATTTGAAACTACATGCATCAGTGTGATGCTCCAAGTCAACACCTGTTCTGATGTCCTCTGATTGTAAAGCCTTAATGAATTCCTCGTTTATTCCAGGGCAGATCCCCTCTCTCAAGATCACCATGACTCCCTGGACAGAGTTTGAGAACACAATCGACAACAACGTTATTAAAAAGAGGTAACGTAATAACAACGCTACGTTAAGCATCGTAATAACAAAATACTTGCTCTCACCAGATTTCTAGAAAGCCCATTAACACACACATGCACACTTATGTTCTTCACATTAGTTCCTCTGGGTATCTTTACATCTTGAGAGTAATCTTCATGACATTTTATTGCCGCCCGCCACATTTCACAACACCAGTCAGCGGCCAGCGTGATTGACAGGAGCACCGACCAATCACAGCCTCCGTAGGTTTACATAAGCCAATGACATGCTTTGCACTGTGCTAAGCCCCGCCGTGCGTGATCGGTGCGTGCGTAGAGAAGTGAAAGTAACGTGATTGGTTGTGCTGCTGCTGGACTGGTCTCTAAACACAGAAGACATTTCCAGTCAGTTTCCGTTAACCAGCAGCTCGTTGTAGTCGTAAAGGCCATATAAAACCCTGGTTTGAGAATATAGTGCACCTGCAAATAATGGGAAGGAGCGTTGTGTACTCCAATACCGCTGTCAGCTGTGCGTTTGTCGCACAGGCCCGTTAGGCTCGAGTTTGTTAGCGTTAGCCGCCTCAGCTGTCTTGCGCACTCGCTGAGGCAAAATGGTGAGTTTGATATTTCCAGCTTGTTTTAAGTCAATTGCTTAACATGTTGTATTTGTGTGGTTGGGAATGGTTGCATAACTAGTTAGCCGCGTAGCTGCTCCATTTGCATATCACCAGGTTGAGCTCTTTTGGTGAGAATAGCAAAGATACATTCATTTCGAAGCTCGTAGCTAACACAAGCAGCTAAATGTGTCGGCTGTGTAATAAAACCTAGTGAGTTGACTGTCTATTCTGCATTTATGTGTGTCACCGACCCCAGAAATACTGTCTCTATTGGTAGATTATCATTGGGATTTGACACTCAACCGTCGTGTAGATTTTGACAGCTCAATATGTGCTGCAGACTACGACTAAAGAGGTCGAGAGACTCAGGCCATCAGCAGCAGCAGTCTAATAAGAGCAAATATGATACAAGCCAAGGGAACATAACAGTGTGTTTCTGTCAGGTAGATCCCTATGTGCTGTCTGGAAAGGCAGGGTGGGAATCTACTATTCTTTCTTCGATTTATTCTCAACGATTTCGGTTGATTCGCGGTTCATCTACTACGTGTATGATAGAAATGTTTGGAAAAATATATAGTAAGTTATTGTAAATAGTAAATTTGAAAGAAAGAAACACTTTCCTCATCAGTCTGTTGCCAATTCTTGAGATCATTTCTGGTCCGAGATCAGAAATGCAATTTATGAAATTCTTGTAAAAGTTTACACAGACTGTTTAATGACGTTTCATAAAGTTGGAGATAGCACATAGGCCTATGCAATTCAGAAGTTGACCATATATCTAACTTATGTCAATTAAAAATAATATACATAATGTGTGATCAATATTTAATTTGTTCTGAATGACAATATGAGCCAGACATGATGACAGTATTAATTTGCAGTTCATTTAGTCAACTATTAATTGTAGTAACTGTTCCAGTGTTTTTGATTCACTAAAAGTAATCGATTTAGGGCATGTTCACACTTGGTGATGTGATATGTATGTGTGTGTGTGTGTGTGTGTGTGTATGTTGTTATAGCAACAAAAGACCACTTGGCTGCTATTTGGAACCAAACCTGCCAACTTATTTTTTTTTTTTTACTAAAAAAGCAGCACTCTTGTCAACTTTTTCTTTGAACAATTCGGTATCGATCAAATACCATACAGGGCCAGTATCGCCGATACCAATACTTTTATATTTTAAAAGCATGCACTTGAAATTACATGTAATTTCCTGTGCTTGAGCAGTGTGTCATGATTTGAATGGCCCTATCACACCAAACACGTTTTTCAGGAAACCAATTCAAGAAAGGCCCTCTCACTGCAAAAAACACGTTTGGTGTGATCGGGGCATAAATATGCTAAATCTGAATACGTTTTCATGACCACTAAATATTTTGTGATTTGTGCTCTAAACTCGCCTGTAATTAGTCAGTGACTTTTACCAAACTACCTTAATTATACTAAATGCACTATTAAATGCACCTACTGTTCAAACTAAATGCACCTACTGTTCAAAAGTTTGGGGTCTGTAAGAGTTTTAATTCTCTTTTGCATTTATTTGATCAAAAATACAGTAAAAACTTTAATATTATTACAATTTAACATAGGCTATCTGTTTTCTGTCATAGTAACCTGTAATTTATTCCTGTGATCATTACACCATTACTCCAGTCTTCATGATCCTTCATGATAAGAAATTAATTTGATTTGCTGCTCAAGAAACATTTCTTATTATTATCAATGTTGAAAACAGTTTCATATTTTTGTGGAAACCATGATACATTTTATGCAGAATTATTTGATGAACAAAGTTGAAAGAACAGCATTTATATGAAATAGATTTTTTTTTAACAGTGTAAAACCTTTGACTGTCACTTTTGAACAATTTAATATATCGATCCTTGTTGAATACAAAAAATATTAATTTTATTAAAATAATCTTACCTACGTCAACATTTTGAACCGGTATGTACACTTTTAGTTTGTTTATTGCGAAATAACTGCCGATTGTTTCTCTGTCATCTAAGCAAGGCTTCGTTACGCAAACGCACTGTGGGCCTGTGAGCTCAGCGAAGCACCAGCATCGAACACTCTCTGTGATTGGTTGGTTTCGTCTTGTATCCACTTCAGATGATTAGGAGAAATAGTTCTATCATACACAATTATTCGCTAACATTCGCTTATTTTTCCACTTGGAAGCTTATTTTACGCACTGAATTACGTGCTAAATTAATAAAAATTACTGGTAAAAAAAACACACACATTTGGATCGATATTTTTATGTGAAGATCTGCCCACCCCTAGCAAGTAGTATGATTGTTGACAGCTGCTGTTATTCAGCTGGATACGGTATTGATAAGATAACTGTTGCTGAGGGAACGTTATTGTTAGCTACCGTTAGGAGTCAGTTAATCAATATTAAATGCTTCTGTTGAAGACATCAGCCTGAATTATTTCAATCTTTTTTTTTTTTTAAATAATCATGTTAAATAGCGGAATCCCTAGTGAATAACGACATTACCCATGATTCTGCAGTGAAATCTCCACCAATCAGAGAATTGCGTCAAGCATGTCGCAGAAAAAGAACTTTTTATCAATTTCCCATGAAGCACTGTGTTTCCATACGCTCTCAAACTACATGCATATTTATATGCATATCCTGCAATACACATAAAATATATTGTTTCTGTATACATTTTTAAATCAATACACTAGTTTATATTTCTCCATGATTGTCATTTGGATTGCTTCATTATAAGTTCTTTCCCTCATTAAAGCAGTACACAGTCTTGATTTTGTCAGATTTTCAAATACTTTTTTGCTTCAAATTAAAGTTCTGATGTTGTGATTCACCTTCAAGATGGCTAGTTTGGTTCATGGCTTATAACTATTAAATTAAGAGTTTTTAAAAAAGGCCTTATGGGAAAAACAGAACCAACAGCTGCAAAAGCCAATTCACACTGCACTGACATTTTCCGACCAACGATTTTATCGGATCAGTGGGTGCTTTTCATTTGTAATTTGTGCATCCTCGTTTCCTTTCTTCGCGTCTCAGCTCCAACCCCCGTAGGAAGCGAGGGAAGGCTGCAAGGAAAGAAAATGAGAACAGAGGATTCGAAGGAAAGCTTATTTGTATATTGGAATATTCTTGATCACTCGAGCGTCACTTCACAGCGTCATCAGCTGCGCTTGAGGGATCTCCCCGTATGTTGTCAAGGTTTGGTTAATTTAAGAAATTATTAATAAAAAATTAAAATCAAGATGCCCTGTTGAAATATTTAAGATGTATGGTTTATTTAAACAGCAAGGGAAAAGCTTAAATTAAAATAATTGTGACAGATGTGAAAGGGGAGGAGAATTTATTATACGTGCGTCAGGTTTCACAAGAAAGACTAACGCATGGAATACGCCTTTGTATCCTCGCTCATAACTCCTCTGGAAGCTTCCTCACTCCTCGTTCCTCGCCTCCTCGTGGAGCAATTAGAGAATCGAGATGACTTTCCTTGGTCGGTTTCCGGGTCACAGGCTGAGCTGAGCGTGTTACACCTGTCGGGGTCTCTTGCCGTTGCTCCCCACCTGTTTTCTGTGATTGAACACGTTCAGTTGGCTTTCGTTGGGTCGTGGAATGTCTGATAGCATACTGTCTGTAATTGTCCGTCTTGATCAGTGTGAATTGGCCTTTTAGTGTATAAACTCTGCACAGGACAGAATGCTATGGAGGGATTATTGGGACAGATTGAAAACTAAAAGTCTAAAACTAAAAGTCTTAAACGAAAACCAAAAGTCTAAGTTTGAAACTAAAAGTCTAAGTCGAAAACTAAAAGTCTAAGTCAAAAATGAATTTGGTATTTAGGATTGGGCATTTGGTATTTAGGATTGGGCATTTGGTATTTAGGATTGGGCATTTGGTATTTAGGATAGGGCATTTCGTATTTAGGATTGGGCATTTGGTCATTTAGCCATTTAGGATTTAGGATTGGGCATTTAGGGATTTAGGATTGGGCATTTAATCATTTAGCCATTTAGGATGGGCATTTGAGGATTGAGGAGTGTATGCAAATAAGGAGGCGTGGCCCAAATACTGGAGGCTGGGTTTGAAATGGCTGGTGCAGATGCACCGTATGGACAGCAGAGGGAGCTCCAGTGCTAAGGAGCACACTGTAATGAAACCAAACAGAGCGAGTGAGCAGGTCTGGAGCGAGGACTGTACTTTATAATGTGATAACTTCAACTTAATGACAGCGTTGTATAGGGGTACTGGAACGGTACATGTATTCCTATTGAACCGAACCGGTAGCCTACGGGCGTCACAGTTCGGTGCACGAATTTACACGGAGAATACACGGTATAAAAATAAATAAAACTCTAAATAGCGATACATTTCGCTCTACTCGCGTTTGGTGTGAACGCAGCATAATAAACAGGCTGCGATATCAAGATTGCAATGCTGGAGTGTGTGTGTGCGCGCGAGAGAGAGAGGGGGAGGCGTGGGCGCGAACGAACTAGGTGTGTGTGTGTGTGTGTGTGTGTGAGAGAGAGAGAGAGAGTGTGTGTGTGTGTGTGTGATTTTGGTTGGGTGACAGTTGTAGGTTACAGTTTGACAAGATTTTAGAGTGTGACAAAAGCACAATGTTGTATTTTATTGCGAGTGTACACAAATATACACACTTTGCAGTTTGAACTTTGCAGCACACACTCCAACATTGCAATCTTGATATCGCAGCCTGTTTATTATGCTGCGTTCACACCAAACGCGAATAGAGCGAAATGTATCGCTATTTAGAGTTTTAATTATTTTTATACCGTGTATTCTCCGTGTAAATTCGTGCACCGAACTGTGACGCCCGTAGGCTACCGGTTCGGTTCAATAGGAATACATGTACCGTTCCAGTACCCCTATACAACGCTGTCATTAAGTTGAAGTTATCACATTATAAAGTACAGTCCTCGCTCCAGACCTGCTCACTCGCTCTGTTTGGTTTCATTACAGTGTGCTCCTTAGCACTGGACTGACTGGAGCTCCCTCTGCTGTCCATAAGGTGCATCTGCACCAGCCATTTCAAACCCAGCCTCCAGTATTTGGGCCACGCCTCCTTATTTGCATACACTCCTCAATCCTCAATCCTCAAATGCCCAATCCTAAATGCCTAAATGATTAAATGCCCAATCCTAAATCCCTAAATGCCCAATCCTAAATCCTAAATGGCTAAATGACCAAATGCCCAATCCTAAATACGAAATGCCCAATCCTAAATACCAAATGCCCAATCCTAAATACCAAATGCCCAATCCTAAATACCAAATGCCCAATCCTAAATACCAAATGCCCAATCCTAAATACCAAATTCATTTTTGACTTAGACTTTTAGTTTTCGACTTAGACTTTTAGTTTCAAACTTAGACTTTTGGTTTTCGTTTAAGACTTTTAGTTTTAGACTTTTAGTTTTCAATCTGTCCCAATAATCCCTCCATAGAATGCTAACATTCTACATCAGGGCTCCTCAAATGGAGGGCCACTGTCCTGCAGAGTTTAGCTCAAACCGTGATTGAACTCACTCACCTGCAATTTTGTAGGAACTCTCAAGACCTTGACTCGCTTGTTCAGGTGTGTTTGATTAGGGTTGGAACTAGGGATGCATTGAAATTAAAATAATAAAAAATCTGCAGGACTGGATTTGAGGAACCCTGTTCTCTATATGCATTTTAGATTAGCTAACTAACCGTACGTTCACACCGCCGCCGGCGAGAGCGGCAAAATTCGCTCTCGCCGCCCTGTCAGCGACGCCGTGGAAAGATTCGTGGACGCTCTGATGCTCTGACGTAGATCGAATGCTTGGTCTTTTTTAAAACTTTATTTAAAGGGGCCGCGAAGCAAACAAGCATGTCGATCGTTATGTTTGCAGAAAATGTATCGATGGAAAGAACTTAATTATAGTGACATGTTTGCTAACGAAATAAACAAATTAAAAGCCATTTGTTTGGTGTGGCTTTTGTGTTCATGGTTAAATGCTATTCTAATTTGCATTCCCGCTGAAAAACAAGCGTTCTAGCACGAATATCTTGCCTATAAATAGTGTTGCGCGCCTTCTTATGAAATTCAAATGATCAACCTCTCCTCTATTTTGCTTGGGAACTAATGTGGTCGGAACCTTTGTTACTTGACTGCGTTCTCTGGAATCCTCTCAAACGGAGCACATCTACATTCCGATTGGTTGCTGCCGGCTGCCGCCGAACCGCGTCATAGCTCATTTCCCTAAAGTTGAGCTGATTTCAACTTCTTCTCGCCGCTCCTCGCCGCTCTCACCGTCCAAGACGCGCCGCGCCGCCCTCGCCGGAGCTCGCCGCCGGCTCTCATTGAAAATGAATGACTTCCGGCCACTTTGACGCTCTCGCCGCCGGCGGTGTGAACGCACAGTAACATGTGCCTTTATTTTTACTGACTTGATTTTTACTGTGCAGTGTGATAAATAAATTGGAAGTAATATCAGTTGTGATTTCATATTTATGCCATTATTGATCAGACTGCCTGCTGTTGACACATTTCACAAAATGGGATTAAAAAATGTATTTATTTTTCCAAAGATTATAATCACACATTCACACGTAACTCACTGAATTAAATATTGATGAGATCATGTGATGAAGAAGAATGCATGTTCAACAACCATTTAACTTAGCTGAACATCACAAAAAGAATTTCAGTCTGATATTTAAAAGAAAAAATTATAGGATGTTGGTGAGTTTATTTTCATATTCAAAATACAAGGGTGGAAACATATGCTTCACCTCAAGATAACTTGAGGCAGTGTTACATGTCACATATTATACACAAACCAGCATTAGCTTCTAATGCATGTTACGGTTTTGCTTCTACAATTTAAGAAAAAAACAAAAAAAAACAGGGTTCTCGATAGTGGCTTAATGTCTTCATTTATAGGATTTAATTTGATTGGTTGTAAAACAGGATTTGTGAACACTTTTAGCCGCACAGAAGTGCTAAGAGTGTAGAGTTCACTGAGTGTATTGTCTCTTTATTATTTTTGTCAGCTTTAGCCGTTGTTTGAGTTTGTTAGTATGTGGGGTGTGGAGTTTCTGCTTACTTTCTAAAAACCATTTGACAGTATCTCGTCTTGTTTGTTTTCCACACAATTTAATCTACAGAGCTTTACTCCTCTAATAATTCTTAGGCTGCAATAATATTTGATTTTGTAACCATTAACCCTCTTTGACTTTGTACCAAGTTCTGCCATTGACTGGTGTTTAGGAATGTACTGTACATGTGTCTAAATGACTGTAAAGCAAGTTCAACTTTTGTCATTGGAGAGAACAATTAAATGAGCTAGAGCCAAATATTGACTTAGATGGCAAACATGGCTACCTTTTTGCCTTACAGGTAGGATTGAGAACACAAACCAGTTCTTACAAAAATGAATTCGAAATTCACTGCCATGTTATAGATTCATTCAATGCCAGTGTTGATGTAGGTCAGAGTTTCCCTAAGCTTGTGGGACTTTTTTCTTTTTGCAGGTGTTGTTGTTGAATCCACTGGAGAATCTGAAGACCTACATAAGTAACCGTCCACCGCTGGTCATTTTTATGGTCAGCGTCAGTGCTGTGGCTATTGCTTTCCTCACTATAGGATACTTCTTTAAGATCAAGGAGATCAAATCACCTGAAATGACCGAGGTAGAAAATAACTTGGTTTACCTCAAATGTGTGAGCCATGACCCATTGAAAATACTTGGGAACAAAATAGTTAATGATTAGTAGACCAGTGATTATTTTAGTATTATTTACTGTATACCATTTATATAATAGTATATAATATGTGTGAATATATATGTATTTTGAATTAGCTTTTTTTTATATATTTTCTGTTTTCATTTTAGTTGTAGTTTGTTTTAGTAATGCAATTTAGCTGTGATTTTTCTTTTTTCTTTAATTAGTTCTTAAAAAATATTTATATGAAGCTTTAATTTATTTTAAATTCAGTTTTAATTTTTAGATTTTTTTTTTACTTCAACTTAGTTTTTCATCTAATACTTTTTTGTTTATTTTATTTTTATACCAGCTTTATTTAAATTATTTAAAATAATTTTTAATAGTTTTAGTTAATAAAACAACACTGTAATAGACATACAGGTATGAAACTGCATAAATATTGTTTAGGAAATGCTGGCGATAATCTTTACTTTGAATTTACTTTTTTGTGACTTGTACAATTTCTTTTTTCTCCCCAGGATTGGAACACCTTCCTTCTCCGATTCAACGAGCTTGACTTTTGCATCTCGGAAAACGAGACCCTCAAGCACAGCTTGAATGAGTCCATTACACCAGAGAGCACAGTGACCAGTAGCCAGGCGCGATCCAGCACGCAGTCGCCAGCCCTGCTGGAGGACCTCGGTCTGATCAACATCTCAGTGGCCATCACATTGACCCTGGATCCACTGAGGCCATTCGGCGGCTACTCGCGCAATATTACCCACCTTTATGCCAGTGCGCTTGGGCAGCAGGTTGGCCTTGCTGGTATGTCTCAGTTTTTTTGGGGGTGGGATTTAACCTAAGCTGGTTTTTTTTTATAGTTTTTCACAACTTGCATATTTCTACTCTGCACTCAGTTTGCACCTCCTTGATAGGATAGGAAAGTACTGTATGTTTGAGTCAGTACATTGATTTTCTAGGCATGCAAATATACCTTTTACCTCCTTTAGTGGGGAAAGAAAGACCATTGAAACAAGCTTATTTTAATAACATGCTCGAATCATAGAGGACATTTGACAATAATATATTTTGTTTCTTTATTTAAAATAATGCTTTAAAAAAAATGGTCTGGATGTGTATGTGCGTCTTAAAGAAAAAATGGCAGGCTATGCAAAGTATGCATTTAACAATGAGAAAATTATAAGAGGGACCCATCTCTTCCGTATGTGTTTTGACCCAGAGAACATGTTGATGTGTACTGTTTTCTACATTTGAATGCTAGCATCTAGTTAAATTTATTATCACCGGTACTTAAGTTTTAGATTCATGTGTTTAAAAACAGCCATGACACCTTCTTTGTGGCTTATCTTGTGATTTTTATGTATAATATATATTTATTATAAATATATTTTCCCTGCTCCCTCTATAAGAGAAACGCATAAGAGAACCAATGCAAACTACTTCTGTTGTACACTGGGTTGTGGGCAGTATTAGCTGAAAAACCATTCATTGATGAAAACACTGAAACTCAAAATAATATACCATCTGGCCATCTTTGGTGTACTATTTTACATATAATGCCATTCAAAGTTTGGGGTCTGTAAGATTTTAAATTTTTTGAAAGAAGGTCATTGAGGTATTTGTAGTGACATTTTACATTGAGTACGTTTAGAGATTTTGAACAGACTCCAGCTTCTGTGACTGTCTATTTTATTCAAATAGATCAGAGTCATTGCTGTGTGTTTATTTTTTCCGCTGGTGTTGTGACTGAATATAGTCCAGTTAAAACAATGGTCCATTGTGCAAAAAGGGATAACCGTGTTAGAGAGGCCGGAACTGAATACCTTCTAGATATCACTTGCAGGCACATATAAGCTCCCTTTGTTTTACAGAACATGCTGACTCTGTGTGGGTGTGTTTGTGTCATTAAAGGCAGAGAGGCCCATGAAGAGATGAACATCACTTTCACTCTGCCGGCAGCCTGGAACTCAGATGAGTGTGTTCTTCATGGTCGCTGTGAGCAGATGGTCTTCAGCACCTGTATGACCATCACAGCAGTCAGTAATGTCTTCCCAGTCACAGTGTAAGTGTCTATAGAAAGCGTATGTGCCAAATCACACTACAGGTCAGCCGTGTAGGGGTAAGTTGTGCAACTTTTTACTTGCACATTTTACTGTATCTCAGGTTATCAACTGAAAATAGAGAAGTTACAAATTCACAACATTTGAATGTAATGAAACTGTTTACAACCTTTTCTAATTCTATATATTTTATTTTATAAAAACTTTTAAGTTTTTAGTACATCGTTGTCGTGTAAACGTACCCTCAGACACATTAGGGAAAGCATTTAAATAAATCCTGTGAATGCACTTAAAAATGCAGAATCAAGTCTTTAATCGAATTTCATTGTGAATCCTCTCGAATTGTATCGTTCTGAATTTGCAAAAATCGTATCGAAAACCTATGAATTGTTAACCGAATTGTTTCTCTGTCTACCCAAAAATATAGACAGAAAATGTTTTTTTAATTGTTTTAGTTAATATAATGACCCTGGTATTATGGGCTCTTTCTAAATTCAAACGTATGTGCACGGTTTGTTGAGATAATGGGGTTGTACAACTTACCCACTGACACATCTTACCCCACTCTCCCATACTATGTGTTTTGAATCTTCAAGATGTGCTCTCAAATACTGCTGTAGGCTTTCAACTGTGGATTTTCTCTGTAAATTTGTTTGTGTGTTGAGTAACTAACAACTCAGAAATGAAGTGTTTAACTGACCCAGACTGCCAAAGCAAAACATAAAGAACATACACAGAGGGGCAGCATAGTTCAAATTGGTGTTACATAACTGAAGCTTGTTTTTTAAGAAAACTGACTTGAGATTCCTTCATCTAGGATGAGTAATTCATGCCTTGTTTTGCAAATCCTCTGCAGGCAGCCGCCTCACTGTGTCCCAGAGACCTACAGCAATGCCACATCCTGGTACAAGATTTTCACTACAGCACGAGACTCGGACACGAAGTACACACAGGAGTACAACCCATTCTGGTGTTACAAAGGTGCCATTGGGAAGGTGTATCACACACTGAATCCCAAGCTCACTGTCATCGTTCCAGATGTGAGTGTTTAATAGGAACATTGTGTGAATAAGTGCTTTGTGAAAGTACAGTACTAATATATATATTAGGGATGTGCAAGACTAGTCGACTAAATGGTACAGCTGCTACTAGTCGACACAGAAAACAATAGTCGATCACACGGGGAAAAAATACACAAGATTTTAGCGTTCAAATTACTGTCGTTTGAATGTTACTGTGAAGAGCAGGGCACGAGCCGTGGAAACGGAGTGAGGCCGGTGGCGCGAGTGTAAATGTCCCAGGAGCTCCTAGAGAGAAGAGGAGTGACGACTGTGGAAGACGAGAGAAGACCAGGCCTGGCACATTTATGTTGCGTTTTGTCTATGTATGGGCAGGAGTCGAAAACACCTGCCATTTACTTTAGTTTTATTTATTTTAAAACTTCCGTTAACCGTTCACCCGCTCCCCCTTCTTCACTGCTCATTGAACCTTGTTACATTTATGTTTAAAAGCATTTTAAATCGTACATTAAAATAAACCACTTGGAAAAATAATACCTTAAGAGGTAGAGCTCAATCTTTTTATTTTTCTTCAGATACGTTTTCTTCATGTCACGGAGAGCACAGAAATTATGTTTAAAAGACAAAGGCGCGGGAGTATTTTGAATTAGAAATAAAACTGCAAAGTTTTAATGTATGCAAATGCCCATCGCGTATTCACTTCAACTCTGGAAAAATAACTGAGCTTCAGAATCAGAATGAGCTTTATTCGCCAAGTGTGTGACATTTAGCGGCATTTATTATGGGATTTGACCGTTTCATTCATTGAAGTGCTCAAATGCATATACACACAAGTCTTTTAGAGGGTTTCTGACTTTTAGACTAGTCGGTTACAAAAATTCTGTTTAAACGACTGACAAATTAGCACATCCTTAATGAAAAGTTAGTAATAAAATGAGAAACACATTACAGTTAACAGAATAAGTGTCAGGTCTGTTGCATTCACACTGCAACACTTAATGCACAGACCTATTTTGACATGAGATTTGTTTTTGTCCTGTTTATTGCTATGGTTATTAATGTCAAACATCACAATTTCAGATTCAGTCCCGCATTTTAATACAGTTGTCACAATTTGTAGCGTGAACTGTCAAATTATGAATGGGTTATATACAGAAACCTCCCTTATAATCAATGAGGCTGAATTCACTTCAGGTTAGCAGCAGCACAAGTGAAAACTTTTGTTATAATCAAAAAATCAGTCTATCCTGCACAGGCTGTGTATCGCCCAAAATCTGGAGATTTGATACGCATTACGATACATGGGTTTTGATATGATATATTGCAATATTTTTGCAATCTAGGATCTAATTTTAGAAAAACTGTCACAAATAGCAGACCATAATATGTATAAAACCTATTATTTTATTAAATCCGAAAAGTGGGATTTGCATTTATCAGTCCCTGTAACATCATCAGTGATATTTTCCAGTATCACCCTAATCAGACTGATGCCAATAATTAAAAAAAAAAATAATCTGTAAGATTTTGTAATTCAAAGTGATGGCCACAGATATTTACTTTTTATCACTTTGAATTATTATACAGAATATGAACTAAACTGTTACAGTTTATGTAAAAGAATGTATTTACAGATACAAATTGCCTTCTCTTTCCCGATAGGACGATCGCTCTCTCATTAACCTGCACCTCATGCACACCAGCTACTTCCTGTTTGTGATGGTCATCACAATGTTCTGCTATGCAGTCATCAAGGGCAGGCCTGGCAAAGTTCGACAGAACAACCCAGATTTTTGTCCAGAAAAGGTACGACCTGGTGTATAAGCGGATCTGTGTGATGAGTCTGCCTGTAGTTGCTGTTCTTGTTTCATGAATGTCGTCATCCAGCTCACTACAAACGTGCTCTAGCTGAATACTAAAAGTGCCTGTTTTTCACACAGGTGGCCTTGTCGGCGGGATAAACAGGGTCAAAGGTGAACATCTGAACCTAAGCATATCGGAAAGGGAAGTGAGAAAACTACATGTTGCCTACTGAACCCAGGAGAAGGGTGCAAAAAAAAAAAAAAAGCTCTGTGAATGCATTTTTCTGCAATGTTGGGTCACTCCAACCAAAGACTTTTAAGTGCCTGTATCTACTGTGTAAATAATTCTAGGACTCTTAAATTCAGTACAGAAGCAGTCTGCCTGAGCTTCCCCTGCACCCTGTGCCATCCTGTAAATGTTCAGTATATCCAGTACCAACAGAGGAAAGTGTTTGACTAGAGATGAGGAATATCGCCTCCATTAAATTTGATCCATTCTCATGCTTGCTCCTCTTTGTGTTCTTGATCAGATCACAAATGTGTATCCTACTTCCTGTAACATTTGAGTTCTCTGGAGGTGACCTTTGCCTTGTCATTCCTCTTGTGTCTTAACCGACCCTTTCATATGTGTCCATCGGCGATTCTGCGGTGGCATTTCTTCTGATTCCTCTTTGAGGACGGGCAGATGCGTGGATCTCCGCCATGTACCACGATCATGATCTTTAAAACGAGTTCCTCTAGTGATGACAGCTGGCATTTGTATGACATGCTTCTTTTATCATCCGAACCCCACGCTGGTTTTACTGCGAACGCGTCTTAAAGAGATGCCTGAGTGGATGTGGACGCAGTGCTCGATTTAAATTCCTCTTAAATGCAAATAGATGGGTATAAAACATGACAAAACATCATCTTACTCAGAATGTGACCGTGTTAGTGAGTCGAAATACAAAGCCTATTCATGGAGCGATGGATTTGTGTGTTTAAATCTGAATTAACGCTACGATTCATGGCTTTAGGCTTCACGTCTCATTTAGTTTCACATCTGTTTCTGGACATTTCAAATGAATGTATTTGCAAAATCAGCGACTTAACAGCAGTGATGCAGCAGCAATCTCTTGTACATTTAACATTGAAGTAAAAAAAAAAAAGTAAATCGTTATTGTAGATATCTTATTTTTTGTACTCTTATCCATTTCTCAACCATCCATTTTATTGTTTCGTTTAATACTTTTAGTTTTGTTTTAATCTTTGCCTTCCAAACCTACCGTTTCATTATTCTTACTGTCCATTTAGGTTTTCATTTCCACCCAATGAAACTCATATCATGCATGTGTGATCATATCCAGTAGATGTGCATGAGACTTGTTACGAATGCTTTCCCCCTCCATTCAGTTCATGCTCCTGTTTGGTTTAGCATTGCATCTTTGTATGATTCACTGCTCTTTATCGACGAACCCATTTTCCCATCATGCCTTGCTTAGTTACAGCCTTCTTAAGCTGCATCAGTCATGGTTCATCAGCACTCACCTTCTTTCTCCCAATATTACAGCCCATAATAAACAGGCATCCAAACGCTAATGTGCCTTTGCACCGTGTCAGTCATGTTCATCGCTGTCTTCTGTTTAATAGTTTTCCTCCTTCAGTTTAACCTGCTGTATACATTTTGAGTTGAAATAAATAAATCTGCTCTCACTGACTTCCTCCCCATTTCATGTCCAAGTCAAAACTGCAGTAATGGCTGTGAAAGAGTGGGATTCAGTTGTGCTTTTTCTGTTGATGATTAAGAACGAACGTTTGTTTTGTTTTTTACTCCCCCTTTTTAATTCATCCTAGCATAACTAGTTTGATAAAGTTATATAAAAATTCTAAATTATTGCATTGAGCAACCAATGGAAGCTTGTTTCCATCATGTAATTAAAACAAATGTCAATGTGACTTTTTGTCTCACAATTGCGAGTTTGTCTCAACATTTTCTCACAATTGCGGGTTTTTATCTCACAATTATGATTTTTTTCCTCACAATTGTGTTTATATCTCGCAATGTACTTTTTCTTACAATTCTGACTTTTTCTTACAGTTGTGAGTTTATATCACAATTCTGACATTTTTTCCTCACAATTGTGATTTATATCTCACACTTCTGACATTTTCTCACAGTTTGCAAGTAAAATGCAAGTAATAACTTAGTAATAACTCGTAATTTACTAGTTTGCATCTCACAATTCTGACTTTTTCTTAATTGCGACTATATTGTGCAATTCCAAGTTATAAACTCGTAATTGCGATTCAGTTGCGAGATGCTGACTTTTTTCACAATTGCAAGTTTATATCACAATTCTGACTTTTTTCCCTTCACAATTGCAAGTTTATCTCACAATCTAGATTTTTTTTTTTCCTCACGTAAGTTTGCATCTCTCAATTCTGACTTTTTTTTCTCTACAACTGCAAGTTTATATTTAATTTCAAGGTATAAACTCTAATTCTGATTCAATTGCGAGATGACTTTTTTTTCTCACAATTGCGAGTTTATATCTCATATTTCTGACTTTTTGTCACAATTGTGGATTTATATCTCACAATTCTGACTTTTATTACAGTTGTGAGTTTATATCTTGCAATTGCAAATTATAAACTCGTAATAACTAGTTTGCATCTCGTAATTCTGACTTTATTTTCTTGCAATTTCAAGTTTCTCACAATTTCAAGTTGTAGGGCGCTTCTCAATCGGAAGGCTAAGGCTGCATATCTCGGCTGTCACGTCATTAAACTCCATCGAAGGCCTTTTCAATTTTCACGGATTCTTGGAAGTCAGCCTTCGTTTGATGTCCTTCATTTGGCTTATTTTGAAGGATGCATCAAGTGTATCCTTTACGTCCTCAACTCGCAATTATGAGTAAAAAAGTCTGAATCGTAACAGTCGCAATAATTTTTTCTTATGTGGTGAAAATGAGCTTCCATATAAACCTGCTTTGAAATCTTTTTTTCTTCAGCTCTGGAGACATTTTCTCATGTCTAGTTTAATTTGTTGTGTAATTGTGAAATCAGTTCAAACCTTTCTGATGGATGAAGGAGCCTTTTTTTGAACGTGAGAGCATTCTGCTTCTGAACTGCAGCTAATGCACCATTTCTGCGATCATTAAAGTTGGCCTTTCAGTGCTGCTGGAGGACAATGGAAAAGGACAACGAGTTCCACGAATGCTGCCTGATGCTCAGATCATATTGATCTTTCCCCTCGTCCTTCCTTTGGGCTCGTAGCATTTGAGTGAATTGTATTTGTAAGTGGTAGAAGGTCCTCTCCTTGTCTGAACTTTGCCAGTTCCCTCGTGTTGGCGAGAGGCGTCGCGAGCCCTTCGACTCGTCATGATGCATGATTGTAAATGTTCTACCTGCTGACCTGTTTGTACGAGGACAATCCCTCTGGGTTTTTTTCTGTTTGTAAGATATTGTAGGCACATGCTTTGCTGAATAAAATCTGAGATAACACTGACTTCTTGTTTTTGGTGTTTTGTCTTATTAAAGACCAATTTCATGGTTCAAGGTTTTTTTTTTTCTTGCTTCATTATACCTCTAATCTAATGTTGTTATTTGACTTCAATCTTATAGATCACAGCAGGTAATAATGTAATTATGTAACATCCATTAGTGGAAAATAGAAAGCAAGGGATTCTCGATTTGCTAGAAGCCTGTTATAAACTGAAGTGGTTGGTTTTGTGTGGAGGGCATGACAGATGCACTCAGTTCTGTTGAAGGCCATGGGCGTAACTAATTGTGTTTTCAGTCAATAACGGATTTTTATTGCTGCCGCAGCCAGTTTACCGAAACGAGAGACTTATTTAAGCATTTATTTTCTCCTTTATTACAGTTGAATATGCAACAAGACACACGTTTGAGTTTTAAAAATCATTCATTAATAAAACGGATTATTGATTATCTGTGCGGAACACAAAGGTTTTGCGAGGGAATGCAAAGTTTACTAGGGCAACGCAGAGAACGCAAAAGCATTGCCACGTACAGTAATTTTTCCTCACATCTAATTTTTTTCTTCACCATGCCCCTGCATCCCAATTCAGAAGCTGCATCCTTCGAAGGCCGATTGCATCACAGTGGCGCGACGAAGGCTGTCCCAATTCATTGTCCTTCATTTCCTGTGCAGTAGGATACAACAGATGGATCCTTCGTGGCCTTGCCTAACCCAGAATTCATTGCGCGCCAGTGACGACAGGATTTGTTTTGTTGAGAAATTTCCGAATTACAGGATTGGGTTTCAGCTTACTCAAATATCTTCTGATGTAAAAATAAAAAGTTTAAAGCAGTTCAAATGTTGACATATCTTACTAAGATGCGAAACAGTATAGTTTATTATTATATACAGTATTGTGCAAAAGTCTTGGGCACATTAGTATTTTTACCAAACAATGGTTAAGTTTATATCTTTTGCTGTAGTGTACCAGACGGAAATATCAGTTTAGATTTCCAAACGTTCCTTTTGCCATTACTTGTAATAATCCAGTGAGATTTTTGTATGAACAAGGAGTCTGACAACAGCCGGTATGATCCAAACGAAGATCTGGGCCCGTATCCCTAAAGAATTTTTGTGCAAAAAGTGGCTCCTAGCGGCCAAATTCTAAGAAAATTCTCAGAGTCATGACGTTTTCTTAGAATTTCCCCTAAAAGTGACACGAAAATCCCAGTTAATATAAAAGCTATTCCTCAAGATTCCTAGCGCTTAAAAGGGCTCCTAAGGCGAGATCTGCTAAGAGCAGGGAAGAGGACTTTTAGTGGCTTAGGAGTTCAAGGAGTTGTAGGATATTTGTTAACAAGCCTTCATAAATAGACCAGCCAGCAATCACAGACATTGATAAAAGCTGAGCCGTGTTACCCTTGTTAAGACCACACTGAGTTGTAACGTTGCAATTTCTACTTCATTAAGGACAGCCCCTTGAGATAGGCCATCTTGTTTTCAATGGGGGGTCCATATGGGAGTGAAAGTACAAAATATGCCAGCTAGGATATTAATATGAGCAAATAAGACACGAATCATTATTTGAACAGGGTGTAATGAGCTTAAGTTTTCACATATTGTAGATTCTAATGTTAGGCTATAACCCCTACAGCTTACTATTCATTTTCCAGATATTTTCTTAAATGTGAAATATTATTTACAATTACAGTCTGCATAAGATTAGAGTGTATAACTATGTTTATTGATTTGAGGGTACATCCTTTGCTCATTATCACCAAAAGTTCATTTTCATTAAACTTGTAGGATCAACCAATCACGCCTTTTGAAATGATGACTCATACCTAGCAACGGGGTCAACCACACCTCTTCACTAAGATAGGATTTTCCATCCATTCCTTGCTCAGAGTTCACTGAAAATGTTCTGGAATCACTTCTAAGCTAAAACTCCTGGCAAGGAATTTTTAGGTTAAGTTAGGAGCTCTCTGAGAGGATTCTCAGAATCTTTAGGGATACGGGATCTCACCATCATTAAGTCAATCTGGGATTACCATGAAACCAATTTGAATTTAGGTGAAAAATACTAACATGCCTACTTTTGCACAGTATTGCATATATGAGTGAGAGAGAGAGACTGAGATATAGACCTTTCGACAACCAGTATGTTCATTTACTTTTAAAATGTATAGTATAGGCATACTTGTGTTAAAAATGTACAATATACTTTATCCTATATTCAACATACCCATTTTATTGGTGGCATTACCCAACTGTGTTTTTTCCTCATCCTATGCGTAGCTCCTGTTGCTAAGATACCCAGGAGAGACACAGCAGGCCTCATGGCAGGTAGCAATTCACAGATGCCCAGAAAAAAAGGAAAAAAATCCAGGATTGATTGCATTGTGACTTAGAAAGTTAATTTAAATTCATGCTTTAAAATTCTTAAGTATTTGTATTTATTGTCACAGGCACAGTGTTTAGTAGCTAATAATCTGCGTCTACACGGTGTATTTTGTTTCCCGTTCTACCACGGAAGAAAAATTACAATAAACGCAGTTTGACTTTTGAAGTAGGCTGTAATCCGTGGTTTTATTGAGCAGGACAATCCGCTAAAAGATTTTTGTTTAACTTTAACATAAATAAATAAAAAATCCAACAGTTCACCATACTTCCTCTTTCTTTCCCCTGACACTCGCTCGCACGCGCCGCGTATATGTGCGCGCGTTTGCCCGGGAGCGAGCACGTGGTCAGCTCTCCAACATCTGCTGTGCCTGTGGTAGGAACTGAAGCTGTGACCTCAGATTTTCCCCTCACACTCTTTTTACAGAGTTGGAGATAAACTGTAGTACTGTGTGGCTCAAGTTCACAGCGGCCAACAAACCTCAAAGCACTCACACAATAAATACCTCTTCACACTCTTATCCACGGGATTTTCTGTGACACCTGCTACCTTTTTGGCTTCGCACAAATTGGACCCTGCCTATGTGGGTTTGTGTCCGACCGCTGAACAGAATTTGTGAAGAACACAAGTAACTTCTACCTGTTGTTTCTAATGGAAACACGTCTCAAAGGTAAGGCTTGCACTTGCTGTGTTTTTAGACCATCTGTTTGTTATCCTTTATGTTGTTTGTTTGGGAATAAAACGCTTGTTTTTAACAAAACCAATGTGACAAATTCACGGTTTTGCAGATATTTTAAAGAAGATTTTCAGGATGGATTAGATAACAAACACTATATTAAACCATGTGAGACCAAACAAATGATGCTAGAGTTTTTTTTTCCAAACTTCACTTTCTTTTCTGAGACGCTTCATTTCTAACCATCTGCTCAAGGTGATTTTAGTGTTTACACGTGTGCTAGCAGAGTAATCATAATTAAGAAGCTATAATTCATCAGAATAACCGAGAACATGGTCACTAGAAAGTAATCCAATACTTTTATGTGCTTGTTGTTTTTTTCATTCAAAGCCATACCCAACAAACTTACTTTGTGAAAGGGTTTAGTTTGGAAATTTAGCTTGTGCCTTAAGTAAATTACACTTTTTTTATTAGGTGTTCAAGCACGAAGTGCTGAAAACCTATTGTATTTGTACTGATTTTTATTATTAGGTGTTCAAGCACGAAGTGCTGAAAACCTATTGTATTTGTACTGATTTTTATTATTATTATTATTATTATTATTCTCCTGTAAAACGCATCGTGCAGCCCAAACCGTAAGTGCTGGAGAGTTGAAACTTTGTCAGATGGTAGTACAAAAATCGAGGAGAGGTTATCAAATTATGAGCCCGATTGGCCCATAGGTGGCGCTATAGCAACCAATTGCGCGAAACTGCTCATAACTCCTAATCCGTATGTCGTAGACTCAAGTGTCTTATATCATTGGAAAGCTGGAGGCCTGAAGTAAAAAACGTATATCTCCGATTTCATTTCCGGTATGCAAATTTTTCCGCCATTTTGAATTTTGTCAAAAACCTAATTTTGCGAACTAGTCCCTGGTTTTTCGCCCGATCAAAACCAAACAAATGCATACATGTTCTCTGGAGTCTGATTATCAATCGTTATCGAAAAAAAGTTGAATTTTCGATTTCCGGTCGCTAGGGGGAGTAAAATGATCGTTGTGGGAGGAGCCTATTTTACTAAAATGGCTATAACTCGAAAAGTAAATGAGATATCTTCACCAAACTCAAGAGACATGTGTATGAGGACAGTCTGAGGTCACAGTAAAAAGATCGCGACGATCGAACACTAGGTGGCGCTATAACATAAAAAAAACTTAAAAAGGGCTATGACCACCTGACCGTTAGTCCGATTGACTTGAAAATTGGTATGCAGTGTCTTGGTCCAAGGCCCCATGTATGTGTATGAGGAAATTGGCGTAACTCAAAAAACATGGCCGCCATTGGCCAATGAATTTGAGCACCTATTAGACGAGGTTAACGAAGGCCGATCGGAACGAAACTCGATGGGCATGTTCAACTCATGGCCCAAGAGGTCTGTAAGAGTTTTGAAAGAAATCGGCCACTAGTTGGCGCTAACGAGTTTTACGGCTCTGTAATCACGTGGTGTTGCACACATCCCCACAATATGCATATCATTTGATAGATCTCCTCATGCTAAACAACTTTGCCTCTAGAACCATTGCTGTCAATTAAATCGTTCATTAAATATTAACGAATATGTTAAAAACCTACTTTTGCGAACTAGTCCCTGGTTTTTCGCCCAATCGGAACCAGACCAGTCTAGGTCAATTCTCTGGACTCTCTAGATCAATAATTATCGAAAAAAAGTTGAACTTTTGCATTTTTCGTATGGCTATAATAGGGTCATTTAGAAAAGGGGCGTGTCCAAATACACTCAAAAGCCTATAAATCATAAATAAAAACTCAGAACTTGACAAAAATTGATGAGCATATGTGTCATACCATGGTGAAGAAGCATGCAAAGTTTCATGGAGATCGGACAATAGGTGGCGCTATAACTGTTGAAAAGCTTTAAAACCATGCATTTCCTATGGTAAATTGCCTGTATTGGCTGTAAATGGCCTTTTCCATCTATGATTGTAAAATTTTCATATCTTAATTTTTAAAACCAGTGCAGTACAATTATCTGGACTCTCTAGATCAATAATTATCAGAAAAGGTATCATTTTTTCATTTGAATGGCTATAATAGTGTAAATTGGATGGCTAAAAGATTTTGGATGGCTATAACAGCCAATAAGTGGTATTTTACTGCCCCCTGCTGTCATTTCATCATACTACTCCCTAATATTGTTATATATAATTGAAATGTAGACTTTATTAAATCATTATTTTCACATTTACAATCACATTTTGTCCAAATTCATCTATTGGAGTATTATGGACTGCATTTATTTATTTTATTTATTACTATTTACAATTGTGTCACAGGAAGGCTGAAAACGAAAGTATAACGTTGGGCCACGCCCCCCAAGTACAAATTCACTCATAACTCGAAAACAGAAAGTCTCTGCACGCTCAAATTTTGATGGTAAGGTTCTCTCGGGGTTCTTGATCCAAATCTATCGTCGCGGGGCTCGGGAACGCCCCCCGCGACGAATTCTTAGTTAATGTTAACTAATGTAGTTAACATTAACTAAGAATGAACAATACTCCTTCAGCATTTGTTAATCTTTGTTAATGTTAATTTCAACATTTACAAATACTTTATTAAAATCTTGTTAACATTAGTTAATGCACTGTGAACTAACATAAACTAACAATGAACAGCTGGATTTGTATTAACTAATGTTAACAAAGATGAACAAAAACAGTAACAAATGTATTGCTCATGGTTCATGTTAATACATTAACTACTGTTTAATAAATGAACCTTATTGTAAAGTGTTACCGACATTTTTAATCTTTTTTGTCTGCTTTCAGCATTGGCTAACAAACAAACGCTTAAAGCTATTTTTTTATTAGTTTTAATATAGTTTTATATTATTACATCACAAAGAAATATGTTAAATGCATGCTTATACACCATTAAAAGAGATTTTCACAATAACATATCCCGTGTGTGTGTGTGTGTGTAAGCATATGTCTACATATGAAGCACTTGTGTGACCAGCAGAGGGCAGTAGAAGACCACTTATTGGCTCACTTTCATTTTGACACACTTGATTAGGGATGGGAATTGATAAGAATTTAACGATTCCGATTCCATTATCGATATTGCTTATCGATTCGATTCCTTATCGATTCTCTTATCGATTCTCATTGGGTGAGGGAATAAGTACAAATTAGTTTGTTTGTATTAACTTATTGAACTTATAACTTATTTTGTTTGTTAATTATTATTAACTCGCTGACACAGCACAGAGTATTAGGGGTGTGAACCTACAATGGTCTCACGGTTCGGTTCGATTCCGATTATCATGTCATCGATTCAGTTTAATTTGATATCTCGATGCATTACATGCACTGCATCCTCAATTTTACTTCAAAAGTGATGTGTGTGTGTGTGTGTGCGTTCGCGTGTTCACCCATTCGTGAAGTCGCAGTGACAGAAACAGTGACATTCCAGTTTAAGTTTCATGGGACTAAAGTCTGTTCATGATGTGTGGCCAAATGTTTCTGCATATTGGAGGCCCCCCCCCCCCCCTTTGACGAAATGGAAATTTTACAGGTGTTGCAGCAAGTGACCATATTGTTATGAGGCGCCGTCATACTCTCATTGAGCATGTGCGCGAGTTTGAGTGTGTGTGTGCTCGCGTCTCATATGAGTATGTGCGTGGAGAGTTTGTGTGTGCGCGCGCGTCTCATATGAGTTTGTGTGTGTGTGCGCGCGCGCGTCTCATATGAGTAGGTGCGTGCAGAGTTTGTGTGTGCGCGCGCGTCTCATATGAGTTTGTGTGTGCGCGCGCGCGTCTCATATGAGTATGTGCCTGGAGAGTTTCGCGCATCTCGTGTGTAGAGTTTGCATGTATGCGTGAGCGACTTTAGGTGTGTCGTTGTGCATTTCATATGTATTTGTTTGAGCATTCAGCAGTATACATGTATGTTTGACTACTTAGTATACGTGTATATGTAAGTGTTTCATATATGTGTGCGTGAATGAAGTTTGATTTAAGCCCTAGACGGCACCTCATATATTGTCGTCTTTTCGCGTGAAATATAACCAAACGAGCGCTTCTGCCTCGATGTTATGTTTGATGCGTTCTGAATCAAAATAACGCAGCGCGTGTGTGACGTCATGACACATTTGCAACGAGCGGAACCGATAAGCGGAATCGTTAAGCAGGCATACTAACGGTTCCAGGGAATTGGTTAACTGGGCACCGGTTCTGAAGAAGAAAATTAATATAAAATAGTACTGCAAAAAAAACAGTTTACTGTAGTGTAAAGCTATTCTATTGCTGTTATATATTTATTGTCCAACATTTACATTTTAGTACAATTACATTTATTTGCTGAATTCGTTTATTTCATTGAACTTATTTTTGTATGTAAGGTTATGTGTACCTCCTGGGAAACGGTCTAACGTTATAACTTTATGAACTTACATCACTTTATTCTTCTTACCTGTCACACTTAATGTAGAGATTAATATAATTAATCAAATCCTTGAACTTCCCTGTCTCAAGTTATGTGGGGGAAAAGCCTAGTAGCAACTTCTTTTTAACGGATATAACGTTAACTGTTGTGAATTAAAATAATCACCTAATTATTTCAACCTAAAAATGACCTCTGCACTGGACTAAATATATGTACAATATATGACTGCCGAGTCGCTTTCACCCCAAAATGGCGGACGCGTAGGGCTGCTGCTGGGCGCTGGTGTTGCAATGGAACGTTCTATTGGCTTTCACTTCTTGTCAATATACGTTCTTTGCCTGAACTAACAATGAACAGCTGGATTTGTATTAACTAACGTTAACACTAGAAGTGCCAGAATTCCATAACTACTAGAACTGCCACAAGCGGTCATTTTGACCGTTAGATTGCAAACTCTATATCTTTAATGATAAATACCCAATTGAGAGATTAATGCATTTGTTGTATTAGGATATCTTTTAAAAACAAAACAACACCAAACTCTACATTTAAAAAAGTTTAATTATACATTTATAAATAATAATATCAGTAGCCCGTAATTATAGCATAGGGCCTATTCACAACAGAGCTATATTTCCATATCCCTTCAACATAACTCAGAACAAGATAATAACAACTAAAAGTATCTTATTTAGATATTCTTTTGACAGTGAGAGAGACAATGTCACGGTTTATGAATTCGCTGTCTCCTTTCTCGTCTTGTTGTGTGTGTGTGTGCGTGGTCGCTGATCAATGCAGCTGATCAGCACGTGCGCTCTGATCAACGCGCCAGCTGCAACTGATCAGCGATTCGACCCTTTTCAGTGTTACTGTTCTCGCCTAGTCTTTGGGTGTTTCTCAAAACCAAGAATGCAAAGAACGGACTTGTGTTCTTCGGGAGAAAGCTCTTGCTAGTTGTACTTGGAAGAATGAACTCACAAGGTGACGAGCACACAGAACGCTGCTGACAGTTTGAGACGATGTGTTCTTGCTGGTATTGCGCAATAATACCCCCGCACAGACACCGTCTGCAGTACCCAAACATAACGAGAATTATTGACGATAACAGCCAGGCTGCAATGGTCTCTTGGCTGTGGGGAAAAACGAGTCTGTGAGCAAACTGGCCGGTTGGCTCGATAGCTAACGTTACACCCGCAGGCGCTTATGGAGATTCTCACTTCCGAAAACGTTTGAGCACATTTTCGATTAGCCATACATTTTCGTAAAAATGCCAATATTTGAAATCTAGACAGTTGATTTCTCGCATCAAATGTTCTCCGAAGTGAATTTAGTGATGAAATAGTGTACGTAATTGTAGAAAAACGAAATACTGTATTGACCTGCCTCTCCTTCCTCGAATGCCGAATTGAATGCTGGGATTTTTCTGCCGTCAAGTTCACACAAGTTACACACTGCATCACTTTCATTTTGACTCACTTGATTTTCACCAGTTTTCTGCACTAAAGCAAACCAGTTTTTCCATGTTAACTATTATAACACAATCATATTTTGTCAAAGTTTATCACTTCATTTTTATTGACACTTCATATTAATGCTAGCAATATGGTGCATCATGGTAAATCACAATAGAAACATGGTAAATCATTGTAAACAATACTATTACATGGTGTATCATGGCAAATCATGCTACAATCCTGCGGTAAATCATTCTAGAATGTGGTATATCATGGTAAATCATCCTATAACATGGTAAATCATGCTAGAATCATATTAAATCATACTAGAATATGTTCAATTGTGGTAAATCATGCTAGAACAGGATAAATCATGGCGAATCATACTAGAACTTGGTATATCATGGTAAACTATGGTAAATTATGCTAGATTCATGGTAAATCATACTGGAACATTGTAAATAAGGAAAAATCACACTGAAATGTGGTATATCATGGTAAATCATGCTAAAACATGGTCTATGATCTCAGTGGCCAAATGCTTGCTATATACAACTTAATGTCTTTTGATGCTTTTGTGCTTAACGGCCTTAAAGGCCTTAAATGCTTGAACACCGCTAAATGCTGCTTGCAGCTTTAATTATTATTATTATTATTATTTTCCCCTAAAACGCATCGTGCAGCCCAAACCGTAAGTGCTGGAGCTCTGAAACTTTGTCAGATGGTAGTACAAAAATCGAGGAGAGGTTCAGAGAGTATGACCCCGATTGGCCTATAGGTGGCGCTACAGCAATCAATTGCGCGTAACGGCTCATAACTCCTAAACCGTAAGGCGTAGACTCAAGTGTCTTATATCATTGGAAAGCTGGACTCTTAACTTAAAAAACGTATATCTCCGATTTCATTTCCGCCATGATAGATTTTCCGCCATTTTGAATTTTGTTGAAAAACTACTTTTGCGAACTAGTCCCTGGTTTTTTGCCCGATCGGAACCAAACCAGTGTAGAAATGTTCTCTGGAGTCTGAATATCAATAATTATTGAAAAAAAGTTGAAATTTCGATTTCCGGTTGCTAGGGGGCGCAAAATGAACGTTGTGGGAGGAGCCTATTTTACAAAAATGGCTATAACTCGAGAACGAAATGAGATATCTTCACCAAACTTGACACACATGTGTATAAGGACAGTGTGGGGTCACAGTAAAAAAACCGCGTCGATCTAACACTAGGTGGCGCTATAACATTAAAAAAACATAAAAGGGGGTGTGGCCACCTGACCGTTAGTCCGATTTACCTGAAAATTGGTATGCAGTGTCTTGGTCCAAGGCCCCATGAATGTCTATGAGGACATTGGCGTATCTCAAAAAACATGGCCGCCATCGGCCAATGAAGTTTGAGCACCTGTGAGACGAGGTTAACGGAGGCCAATCGGAACGAAACTCAATGGGCATGTTCGACTCATGGGCCAAGAGGTCTGTAAGAGTTTTGAAAGAAATCGGCCACTAGTTGGCGCTAACGAGTTTTACGGCTCTGTAATCACGTGGTGTTGCACACATCCCCACAAAATGCATATCATTTGATAGATCTCCTCATGATGAACAACTTTGCCTCTAGAACCATTGCTGTCAATCAAACCGTTCATTAAATATTCACGAATATGTTAAAAACCTACTTTTGCGAACTAGTCCCTGGTTTTTCGCCCGATTGGAACCAGACCAGTCTAGGACAATTCTCTGGACTCTCTAGATCAATAATTATTGAAAAAAAGTTGAAATTTGCCATTTGGTTCATTATAACAGGATCATTTATAAAAAGGGGCGTGTCAAAACACACTCAAAAGCCTATAAATCATAAATAAAAACTCAGAACTTCACAAAAATTGATGAGCATATGTGTCATACCATGGTGAAGAAGCATGCAAAGTTTCATGGAGATCGGACAATAGGTGGCGCTATAACTGTTGAAAAGCTTTAAAACCATACATTTCCTATGGTAAATTGCCTGTATTGGCTGTAAATGGTCTTTTCCATCTATGATCGTATAATTTTCATATCTTAATGTTTAAAACCAGTGCAGTACAATTATCTGGACTCTCTAGATCAATAATTATCAGAAAAGGTATAATTACTTCATTTGGATGGCTATAATAGAGTGTAAATCGGATGGCTATAACAGCTATAACAGCTTGGATGGCTATAACAGCCAAAAAGTGGTATTTTACTGCCCCCTGCTGTCATTTCATCATACTACTCTCTAATATTTTTATATATAATTGATATTTAGACTTTGTAAATGTTAAAATAATGATTTAATAATCACATTTTGTCAAAATTCATCTATTGCTCTGTACTCTCTAGAACAATAATTATAGGAAAATGTATAACTTCTTCATTTGGATGACTATAATAGGGTCACTTCAATATGTAGCCTTGAGCGAAAGCCAATATCTTTTCAATAAATGCTCATAGCTTCTTAAAAAAAGGTCAAGAACAGCTATAACAGCTTGAAAAAGGCTAACAGCCAATAAGTGGTATTTTACTGCCCCCTGCTGTTTAAAAAAAGTCATTTTGTCACACTACTCAACTATAATTAATATTTAGACTTTATAAATTCACTATTTTAACATTTATGCCTCGTTTCCACTGAGCGGTACGGTACGGTACAGTTCGGTACGGTACGCAATTATTTGCGTTTCCACTGTCAAAAGTTGTGAATGGTACCAAAAAGCCGAACCGTACCGTACCACTTTTTGGGTACCCTTTCGTTGGGGTACCTAGCACAGTGGTACGGTACTAAAAGGTGGAGCTAGACTCACTGCAGAACGGTGATTGGTTGACAGAGAATCGTCACTTGCGCGTGCTACAAGGGGAACGTCGACAACACAAGAGGCGCCATTTTTAAAACACCGTTGCAAAATAATGTCGCCGCGCAGCTTAACATTACCGTGGTCGACCCAGGAGGTGCAGACCTTCCTGGGTATCATCGGTGAAGAAAGGGTGCAAAGGGAACTCGATGGCATGGTGAGAAACGAAAAGGTTTTTCAGCATGTTTCTGAAAGAATGGCTGCCGAGGGTTTCCAGCGGACGTCCGAGCAGTGCCGAATTAAAAGCAAGAAACTGCGGAGTGACTACCGTAAGGTGAAAGACCACAACAGCCGGAGTGGTGTTCACAGAAAAAAATGGAAGTGGTTAGATATGATGGACGCAATCTACGGACACAGACCGGCGAGTTTGGGAAGAGAAGGAGGCATCGATACGGCCAACGCTTTGCTGGAGTCGATGATGGAGCCTGCCGGTAAGTTCTTATAACTTTTACTTGTGAAAAAGTATACAACGATAGCGGGAAAGCTTACTTGCAATGCACAACATTTCAGCAAACCTGTTGTTTGTTTGTCAGTCAGCCAGTGTGGTACCAACATATAATTTGCAAGCTAGCAAAACGCTAGTTTATTAGCCAGTGGTGAACGGAGTAACTTTACGTACGTGTCCAGTAAACGTTACCTTGTACAGATAACTCACCCTAATCATAAAACTATTTAACTACCATTTACTATACTACTAAAGATATTCAACTAAATAGTCAAGTCACCTTTATTTATATAACTCTTTTTACAATACAGATTGTATCAAAGCAGCTTCATAGTGATAACATGAAAATAATACAACACAGATCAATTATATAGATAAAATATATATTAAAGAAAGATGGGTCTAATGATAGAGCTTAGGTAAGAAAATTATGAAATATCAGAGTGAGATGGGGAAAAAATGTCCACATTCAATGGGCTTAAAGTTTAAAATTAATGTACTTTTTACCCCGCAACATTGCTGTACTTTTTAAGCCTTAAACAGTACAGCAATGTCCTGGGGTAAAAAGTACAATATTATGCTTTGGAATGTAGTGCAGTAAAAGACTGGAAAAAAATAATATGGAAGTAAAAATGCTTTGTTACTGTCTACTGCTGTAAATAGACTTCCCACTCAGTCCTACTAAGTTGTATGTTCTGTATTTATCTCAAACAGTATTGTTGCAGTTTCTGTAATTAGCGTGACTTGTGTAACTTTTCAGTTGAGGATCCTAGTTGTCAGGAGGAAATAGAGGGACTTGACGAGATGTCCACTCTTGAAAGCTCAAGTTCGCCTGCCAGGACATCAACACCGACACCACCACCAGAATCTGCTCCATCAACTTCGAGTGAACCTCGGCGTATAACCATCGGTAAGACATGAATACCAGAGTGAAAAGTTACACACTGATTATTACAGTATTATAGAGATCATATACAGTATAATCTGGACATTGTATTGTAGTACTGTAGATGTGTCCCCCTTTATATTGGTTGGCTCAAATTACAAGGATAAAAATGCCTCGCTAAACAACCAACATTCCTGTCTTTTTTGCGTTCCAGGCAAGAGGAAAAGGGGGCAACAGGATGTTGTTGCGGCCCTGGTTGAGATGCAGGCAGCTGATGAGAGGCAGCAGGAGTGGCTGGAGAGGATGGAGGACCGTCGTGACCGGCGCTTTGAATTGATGCTGGAGGACGCCTGCGAGGCAAGGCGGCATGAGGCTGAAATAACTCGGCAACACATGGAGCAGTCTGCAAGCTTCAATCAGGCCTTCCTCGGCACACTCAGTCAGCTGGTGCAGGCGTTGAGTAGTCGCCGCGACCCTGTGCCATGATCCAGCCACTAGTGCTTTTCACACAGCACTTTACTCTCGTTTACTTTGTTTGCACTCGTTTACTTTTTGTTTGCACTTGTTTACACATGTTCTCTTCTATTATTGTTGCACAGCACATTGTACTGAAGCATTTGTTTGATTTTTCAAATTAAAGTACTTTTTCATAACCTTGTGTCTTGGGGGTCTTTCAGGAGCAAAACCCTGCTATAAATTTAATTTTATAAATGTCATTTTATTAACGTTCCTGTCATCTGGTGTCAACGATACCTTTTGTTAATGATAATGTTGATTTGGGAGATTATGCTTGCCTTAAATACAAAATAGTTGGTAATGTGTTACTTTACAATAGCTAATCTTCAAATATTTCACTCTGTACTCAAATATGATTTTAAAATTAACGCATTGCAAACAAAATATGAATTAATTCTTCTACATGGGTATTGCAGAGAGTAATAAGTTCTCTCTTTTACAAAATATGAAGAGGCAGGGTAAATGTAACCGATTTATTTGGGTCCATAAAAATCAAAACATGTAAACAAAACAATCTAGCATTTACACAGGTGCTCCTTTGATAACTGTACAACAGATTTAACTGTTCAAAAACCGCATCAGACCCTCACGTACATCCCTGCCCTCCTCCTCGGCACCCTGTGCCAGTGGCACCACAGGCTCTGCAGCAACAGCTGTATCCCATTCGTGCTGGTAATCCTCTCCATGTCTTTCACAAAGATTGTGCAGAACACAACAAGTCAACACCATGGATTTTACCAGTTCAATGTCGCTGTCATTCCTCTTCAAAAGGCACCGCCACCTCCCTTTGAGTCTTCCAAAAGCATTTTCTACAACCACCCGAGCCCTGCACACTTTCTTGTTGTAGGTCAGTTGTTCTGCTGTCAGCCGGCCATTGTCAGGGAATGGTTTTAGGAGCCAATTCTGCAAAGGATAGGCAGAGTCTCCTAGCACATAATAGCCAGCATTCACCCCACTGATGTTCCTGGTGCAAGCTGGGTAAAGGCTTCCACGCTCGACTAACTCCCACAATGTGGACAGTCTCAGAACCCGAGCATCATGCAAACTTCCAGCCATTCCTGCATATACATTCCAAAATAGTCCTTTTCCGTCAACTACTCCTTGCAGGATGATGGAATGCCAGCCTTTTCTGTTGAAGTAATCGCAGTGGTACTCCTTTGGGGCTATTATGGGTATGTGTGACCCATCAATGGCACCCACACACTGCGGAAGCCCAAATCGGTTCTCAAAGTAGGCTGCCATCTCTTTAAGCTTCTGCCGGTCAGGAAAACATATCTGTTCTGGAACTAACAATGTGCAAGTGGCCATGCAGAACTCCTGGACGCACCGACACACTGTTGTTTTGCTGACTCCAAAAAGATGGCCAATACTTCTGTAGTCGCTGTTGGTTGCCAGCTTCCATAGTGCTATGGCAACTCTTTTCTTAAGGGGAACACACACTCTGAAGTTCGTGTCCTGCTTATCCATTGCTGGATGCACCATGGCACAAAGGGACAGAAATGTTTCTTCAGACATCCTGAAGTTGTGGACCCACTGTGTGTGTGTGAATCCTGGAACGATCACATCCCACCAGTCATTTGAGCGGCTGAAAGTCCAAATGGTTGGTCTGCAGCGCCGATTTTGCACCAGATTGATTATCTAGAAAAACACAAAGCAAACAAAATGTTAATACAATGTAGCAGTGATGGTGGGTGTGTTCAGGTCCTTTAATTATTAGTGCAACTATCATAGGCCAGATGAAACAATACATAAAGTATTTGGGAAATTACAACATTGAAAGTGTTACCTTGGACAAAATAAAATATATGCATTTTATACAATATCCAATATACTGGACCAGAGAATAGCACTGTGGTGTCATTGAAGCACAAAGAAAAAATAGCTTGCAGATATAACTATTTTGGCAAAATTTACATATAATCAGTCATTAACCACAACTAGTATTGCACTTGTAATAATATAGATTTCATACAGATTCATGAGAGAGATTTATGATTTTAAGATGTAACCTTCACAGTGCTTATTAATATAATGTAGTTTACTGTTTTCACAGTTTAAAGGCCAATAGGCCTGGTTTCGCAGGCAGGGCTTATTGGCCTTATTTATTCGTACTGGAGGGTTACTTGATTTATAAGAATATTGCTTAGTTAACGGATTACAGTACATGAAACGAAATACATTGTAATATACGACATAAAAACATTTAACGTTAGCTTGGCTCAAGCTTACCCTCCTGCGCCGTCGTTTTTGTCTTGCCTTGTCTTCACTTGCGCGGTTGTCTGTCTCGTCCCAGCTCCTTAACATTTCCCGAATTCCCCTGTATTTTTCGGCTGTGTTTTTCCTTGCAGCCTGCAGCCTTTGTTCAAACAAAGCTTGTCGTGTCCTTGTGACAAACAGCCACATGCCGAGAAGCAAGAACACGATCTGCTGTATGTCCTCCATTGTTGTTTGCGGTTTCAGCTTTCTTCTTCGCGCGTGAATGACGTCAAGCGACTTTCCGTCATCCACCACGCCTATCAAGTGACGTTATCACTACTTTCCGGCATACACCACGCCTATCAAGTAGGGTACTGTTGGCAGTGGAAACGCGAGCCCCGATCATGGTTTAGCGACCCGACCCGAACCGTACCGTACTGAACCGTACCGTACCACTCAGTGGAAACGAGGCATTACAATAACATTTAGTCAAAAATCATCTATTGAAGTGACAATTGAGTCACATTGGATCCTGAAGTTCCAAATGTCTCTATCTACATCAGAATGAGCGTGTGTAGATTAAATTATATGAAAAACATGGCCTATTGTATAAGTAGGCTGTAATAGCACTGTTGTCCACTAGATGGAGCAGCAGCATTAGACATTTTTAATCTTTTTTTATCAGCTTTCAGCATTGGCTAACAAACAAATGCTTAAAGCATTTTCTTTAATTAGTTTTATATTATTACATTGCAAAGAAATATGTGAAATGCTCATATACCATTAAAACTGATTTTCACAATAACATATCCCAAAAATGTGTGTGTGTGTGTGTGTATGTGTGTGTAAGCATGCATTATGGAGTTAACATGAAAAAAATGGTTTGCTTCAGTGGAGAATACTGGAGAAACAAAGTAGTTGAAAATGAAAGTGAGCCAATAAGTGGTCTTCTACTGCCCTCTGCTGGCCACTCTTCTTATTAATAGTCTTTTTTTGTATATAGACACTATAAAATCACTTATATAACAATTACTATTATAACACATTCATATTTTGTCAGAGTTTATCACTTAAATTGTTCTTATGCTTCATATAATTGCTATCAACGTGGTAAATCATGGTAAATAATGCCAGAAACATGGTAAATCATAGTAAAAAAGGTAAATCATGCTAGAATCCTGGTAAATTATTCTAGAATGTGCTATATCATGGTAAATCATCATATAACATGGTATATCAAGGTAAACTATGGAAAATCATGTTAGATTCATGGTAAATCATACTGGAACATGGTAAATCATGAAAAATCACACTGAAATGTAGTATATCATGGTAAATCATGCTTGCTACATAAAACTTAATGTCTTTTGATGCTTTTGTGCTTAACGGCCTTAAAGGCCTTAACTGCTTGAACACCGCTAAATGCTGCTAGCAGCTTTAATTTTGTTTTATTTTTGGGCAATGACATTACATTTACAAGAGTGGCTAAGTGTGCAAATAGTTTTATTGGCTTATTTTTTATTGACTGAATTCCTGAAATAATTCGAACAAACTAATAAAACCAAAGTTAAATGGTGCATCAGATGGCAAATTTACACCGCAAATGTGTCACAGAAGCTCTTCTGAAGTGGCAATTATGTGTCTTTACACACTCCGAGGTGGATTAAATACATCTACACACCAATTTTACCTCCATATTGTTATACAAAGCCAGCTGAGTTAAGGCTGCTCAGTGCCTGCTCAAGCTTCAGCATAAAAGCCAGACTAAATTGTACCTAAGCCCCTTGTATAACAATATGCAGTTAAAATTGCTTTGTAAATGCATTTATGCCACCTTTGATTCTGTGTACAAAATTGCCTCAAGCACTTCTGTGCTTTGCAGTGTAAATGTACAACAAGGGGAATAATTTAGTCTGGCTTTCATGCTGCGTTGTGTCTTTACACAGAATTTTGAGCAGGCACGGAGCAGCCTAAACTCAGCTGTGTGAAGATGCTTTGAGAGAAAATTAAATGTTTTCTTTACACTGCAAAGGCGACACAGAAGCCTTTACTCAAGGCATCTTTACTCCGACAAATAGACTGCTCTGTGCCTGCTCTAAATTCAATGTAAAGCCGCATAATGAATTATGCCTGCTCTGACCCAGCTTAGCCCCTAGAATCAAAGCATACAGCCGTAATCACTGTATAAATGCATTCATGCCACCTCCGAGCATCATTATTACAGTCTGTGTAAACACACCTAAATGCCACTTCAGAAGTGCTTCTGTGCCACCTTTGCAATGTAAATTTGGCATCAGACTAAGTTAAAATGTTGCTCTGAGGTAGCATAAATGGGTTTACACAGCGATTACAACTGTATACTTTGGGGCTAGGTGGGTCTGAGCAGGCATAGTTTAGTCTGGCTTTTATCCGTCTTTACACAGAATTCTGAGCAGGCACAGTTAGAGCAGCCTTAACTCGGCTCTGTAGGTACTAGCTAGCTGAGGGCATCAGACACTTTTCATAATGTTTGTATGAGGTCTTTGCAACTGTTGATCTACCATGCATGACCACCACTGATACTTTGTTTTCCACAAAAAGTTTTACAATGAAGTCGTCCTTTAATATGCTATTCTAAACGATTTAGTGCCTCAGCGGACCAAGCGAATGAGATTACTGTGATTTATATTGACTGATTTCTAAAGGCCAGGTCAATAGTAAAGCCTTTAGCCTCTAGCACCTTGGTGGCCTGTCTCCGCTTGGCTTCATCACCGTCACTCTTTTGTTTCTTTATTCAATCACTGTAATCAGTGGAGGAGCAGGATGTTTTGGATGAAATGTGCTCTGGTCATGTGACCTGACCCATTGCAAGAGACGCAGCGAACCCGATCTGAGATCAGTGTAATCAGGAGTTTCCTCCTCCTCCTCCTCCGCTGCCTTGTTTCCTCTACTCTCACTTTCTTAAGCCGAGACAAAGCCCGCAGTAACGCCACTTTGTCTGACCTCTTTTAAGGTAAACACTCTTTCTTGATTGTCTGTGCCTGTTTTCTATCAGCATTTGAGTGGATTGGACTTGAATAGATACCTGAATGTTGACATCTTTAAAAAAGGTGCCTTGCCTGGAGTCAGAGACCTGTAGTTAATGTAATAGTTAGAGGTGTGTGTTTTTCCTTTGATATCCTACTGGATATCAGTCAGCGATTTTCTACAACGTGTAACTTGGAGGTTGTTATAAGAAAAGGGCATGTTTGATATTTCTACTCCTTCAAGGAAATACCAGGGTTTGCAGTTTTCAGGTTTTCTCTCTCTGGAATTACAGGTGTTGGTTTGAGAGGAAACACTATACTGTGAAGTGTTCTAGTGTAACAAAGTAGTTTTTTGGAGTTGTTGTCATCTGTGCCGAGCAGCAGTTCTCCTCATGGAAAAGTAAACAGACTTGCCCTGGTTAACCATAAAGGGGTAGATTGTATCTCTCTCTCTCTCTCTCTCTCTCTCTGTGTGTGTGTGTGTGTGTGTGTGTGTGTGTTAGAAAGGAAGGGAATGAGAGAATGTCAGGTTAGGTAGATGCTTTAACTTAAATGAATGCATAATACAGTTACAGCGGATGAGTGGTGATGCAGAACGTTTATGAATGCAGTGTCAACAGTAAATGATGTCCCCATCATTTGCCTGTGATTTAAGGCATCTTAATAATAATTTCTATAATAATACATTTTATATCAATTTATAAATAATTGTAATAATTTCAATGTACTATTTTTATTGTGGGGATTGTTTCCGTAACACTACTATTTATTTAACTTGCATGTAACTCATCAATTATTTATTAAATGTATATGCAGTACGTATACAATATTATTCCATTTAAGGGACTCTTATGTTAGACAGACAGCACAATAGGCTATGTCTTTGTGTTTGGTCTCTGAAACTCATTTGGCAGGTGTTGTGAGACGAATAATCCAATAATTGAGCCGCGTCCTCCCACTTTTACATAATTGAATGTTAGCTCTATCACAACCAACAGACAATACCTGTCAAAGCCAATGAACGGCTGTGATGTTGAAGGTGAATGCTATTTCATTCACCTATACAATTACATTCTCAAACCTATTACTCTATAAAATACCTGATTATTTTATGATTTTAGACTTGTCATTCTGCTCTATTACAGCTCTACAGTGAAACATGACAGACACCATGTTTGGCAGTGAGAATGAGCAGTGGGTCTGTCCCAATGACAGACAACTAACGCTTAGAGCAAAGTAAGGTGTTTTATTTTTTATTCTGTTGTGCAAATTGTATTTCAGCATGTCATTTGACAAACCACCCAATGTAATGTGTGTTGAAATAGACAAGTCTTTTCTAGGGGTCGACCGATATGTGATTTTCTGGGCCGATACCGATTATTACAGGTCAAATAGACCGATAACCGATATATATATATATATATATATATATATATATATATATATATATATATATTATAGCTATGTCTGGTGTAAAACTGTAAATTAATGTCAAAATTAAGAATAACAAAGGGTTTTGACAAATACTTTCTTTAAATGATTTTAAACATATCTTTGAATCTGAGACCTGTTATTAATAATAATAACTTGTAAAAAGTGCAGGGAGCACCCAGCAGCATTCTGTAAACATTTTGTGAAACTTAAAGGGACATTGTGTAGGAATTACTCCCATCTAGCGGTGAAATTGTATTTTGCATTCAAACGAATTGTGCTCTCCAGCGCCTCGCTTTTTCAAATGTGTATTGCATCTACGGTAGCCGTTATGTACCAAAAAGCTATTGACAGGACGTCTTCTAATAGCACTTCGTCGAGTTTTCCTTTGGGTGAACAGGTTTGTTATTTCAAACAAACTGCAACTTTACAGTATGAATTACTGACTGTGAAAAACATGAACCATTGTAATTAGTATTTATGCTTATTTATTCGTTATATTTTCTTAAGTACGTGCATTGTTAGATTAGATATCATCATCATCATCATCATCATCAGATGATTCAACAGTAGAGGGAGAGGACAGAGAGGCAGTGGATCAGAAGAACGTTTCCACTGTCAGGCCAGAAGCTCCGCGGTGCTTCAATAAAACACGCCCGTGTTATCAGAAAACTAATCAGAAAGAAATGGAAACAGCATTGCAAAACAAATATGATAAAAGCGACCGTTTGCTGGCATTTTTGTTGTTTACTTGACTATTTAAAACCCAAGCATCGATGTTTTACCAGGTCTACAATAAAAGGCGATACATTGATCATGAATTAATGTATGTCAAAATTGCACATTAGTCACACAGAAATAAATTACCGTTAGGTTTCACAAAAGAAATAGGACACACTTACTTCAATCGCGTCTGTTTCTGTTTATTTGGTAGTAACAGGACATATATCACATTTAAAAAGAATGATAATTTCTACAAATATATGCCACCAATAATACGACCTGAGGAGCTTTAGCACTCTCTCGACTCCCAGTAGGCTAACGTTACAGATATTTTCAGTCAGAGAAACAGAGGAAGCTCCCGGGAAAAAAAATGTGCTTTATTTTATGATAGTCCGGTATAAAGAGACGAGACGTAGGCTATCTGACAGATAAAATAAAAACATTATTGTGATAACCTTTATGATTGGTCTGATTTCTTCAAACGTTCACTATGTTTTTTTTACTATGCGTATCTTCAAGCGTTTATTTTGTTTACTATGGTAACGTTAATGGTTAGCGTGCAATATAGTCTTTTACTCGCGTATAAATATTTCTACCTTATATGGTGATCAGAATCCACATCGGATCACAAACAAAAGGCATTCAAACGTGAGTTACATTATTTTAAAAGTAGCCTATTTACTGCTGACAGAATCACCCGGCGCTGTCGTCTAGTAGAGGTGGACGACGAGGAAGAGGAGGAGAGCGAGAGTCAATACCACGACGACAAAGATGCCCGCGGCAGCTACAAGAGACGATCTTGATAGAATTGAAAGTTTCCAAGGCAGAGAAGAGAAGCAATGCAGCCTTTTAAACTTGCCGGGGCAGTGACCAGCGCCTCTCAGCTCTGCTCCTCCGGTTCTGCTGCTTTCAGTTACATGACGCTGGCTCTGAACGAAAACGCGTTGTGGAAACGCGTTTGGTTGGTACTTTTTGACCCTCTCTGCTATTATAGTTTTTCAAGATGGCGGAACGACATGGAAGCCTCCGTGAACCTACCCGTCCCATGTACATAAAGATAATAAATTCTTAATTTACGAGGATAAGTCAGATAATTTGCAGAGGTATTTGTACACCATTGAGGACATATTTAAGAATAAAAATATTGATTTCAGATAATAAAATACCTAAAAACCTACACAGTGTCCCTTTAAAGACTATTTTAGTTTTTAAATAAAATTTTAGTAATCAAAAAGCATTTCTAATCAATTAAAATCAAACTTATTCAATTTATTTACAGTTTAACAAAAATTAAATTTTTAGGGCCTTGTGAAAAACCGAACTTTTATTTTGACGGGTTGCCGTGGAGATCTTTGAGTTTCTGTGTGTTTATGATATGTCGATAACTTTTCTCAGTTGAAGCATTAAAAAGCTCATGAAGTGACTAAGCGGCTCTGGAGATGATGTTTATGCAATCATGTCCTCATATAATGATGCGGCTGAGGCTGAAAACAGCGCAAGCGTCACGCGTGCTCCAGTGTGTGTGTGTGGTAACTGAAATCACGCGTCTCTGCGCCATTCATTTAACGTTAGAGACACGCAGGATTCATATTTAAATAGTCTTTTTGCGGTTTGATTTGTACTGACCTATTTTTATTAATTCATCAAAAAGTTGACAAATTCCGTGATATTCCGCTTTATACTGTAAATTCCGTTTTTATGACTGGATTCCGAGACTCCGTCTGTTCTGCATCGCGGAAATCACAGGGCTCTATTATATTCAGGGGCGGCCTTACCTATGTTTCACCCGTTTCAATTGAAACGGGCCCCGCCCTCCAAGGGGGCCTTAACAGACCAGCAAAATCCCATTCATTTTCTCCGTAGGATATTGATTTTCAGCCATAATGTCTAAACCATTCAAGGTAGATTGACCACGAGCTACGAGGTTGTGAAATGAAAGTTTCTGCTCCTTTAAAAGCCACAAGCTACGAAATCAACCTTGTTATTTGCAAAACACTGACGTCTCTGATTGGTCGAACTCGCGGTTACCATGGCGACGTTTACCACTCCCGCGAACGGCTTTAGCGATCTGAAGCATAATATCGGTAGTTTATGTATTTACACCTTTGCCTTTTTGCCGTTAGGTTAAAATGTTATTTTGAGCAGAAAAATAATTTTAAGAGGAAATGAAACGTACATATGCCAGTGGTGCTAAAAAACGAAAGATATCAGACAACAAAAGAAAAGCTTGATATTCAGTCTACCAAAAGTGAAGTTACCCTGCGTGAAAGGGCGAGGCTTATTCCAACGTAAAACGCTGTATAATTGTATAGTTTTAATCAAATAAGGTTGGATTATTTCTATGTTCAGCTGCCTGTTCATGAAGCTGAAAGTGCACGTAATAAAATAATATACCATTGATGGAAACCAACAGGAATCCTAGCTTTTTCTGCTCTATTATGTTTATGTTTTATGTGGGTAGGGCCCCATATTAGTTATTGAAACGGGCCCCCAGATGCTTAAGGCCGCCACTGATTATATTGAGGTATTTTGCAATTTCAGTGTAGTAATCTATTGCTTCTTCAGCAAAGTCTGCTGCTGCCTTGACTTTGAGAGACAACTGAAGCGTGATCAGTGAAGCAGCTCTAGTCAGCGAGTGCTCTCTCGGTGTGAGAGTGCAACACTTTCAGTGCCTCAGCTTTCCGCGCTGATTGGCCGGACTCGTGACTCCCAACAAATCAGATGTGCGGGGACATTAGTCTAGTCTACAGAGTGGTGAGTTCCGACAAAGGTGGCTGCGTCAGAGCCAAATATAGCGCATTTCAAAATAAAATTATTTTATCGGCAAATCGGTTTTGAAAATGGCAGATACCAATAACCATAAAAATGCTTAATATTGGCGCCGATAATCGTCCGGGCCGATAATCGGTCGACCCCTAGTCTTTTCAATGTGACATATTTGCATTATAATAAAAACAATTCATTTCTCACTGATCTGATTCTGGTGTGACTTTTCTCTTGTATGTGACTGGATTCCACCCAGGTTACGTACAGGTTGGTCTATCCACACATTTCAGTCAGAGAGACAGAGGAAAGCTCAGACAATTAAGAAAACCGAGCTGGATCTCATCATGAGTGTCATCCACCGCGCTGAGCAGCTCGAGCTCATTGAGCAACATCGGATTGGGTGAGACTTTATCATTCTGCATCACATTTGTGCTTTTTCATGCCTTGTCACACAGTGTCCAGTCAGATAAACACTTTGAGCCTGATGTTTGATGTTAATTCTGAATTTAAGGGATTTAAATGAATAGCTCAAAAAAAAAAAATTTGATATTGTCAGGTTGGCTTAATTACTTTCCCTAATTGATTATAAACCAGATTTATGCTTCATGTTTTAAAAAGTTTTCTTTAAAAATGCCACATCAAAAAACATGACTTCTGTTTGAGGTCTCACAGGGCCTAAGATATATACTGTATATAATACTTTCTTTTTTTTCTTCAAAGTTTGGAGTCTGTGAGGTTTATCAATGTTTTTGAAAGACGTCACTTAAAACAGTAAAACAGTACAATTGTGAACTAGTATTGCAATTTAAAATAACTTTTCTATATGAATAGATTTTAAAATGTAATTTATTCTTGTGATTGCAAAGCCTAATTTTTTGCAGCCATTACTTCAGTCTTCAGTGTCACACGATCCTTCAGAAATCATTCTAATAATAATAATAATAATTTTTATTTATATAGCGCCCTTCAAAACAAATAGCGGGATACAAACAGGACCTTAGGAAATAGAGGAATTCAAACAAATAACATATCCATAACAAGGTAAAATTTACAGACCGAAAGCTGAAAAATAATATTCAGAGAGAAAAAAAAAATGTTTTAAGAGGGAGGATGTTTGATGGATGTTTTGAGGAACCACATTCAACCTAGAAGCCACAACACTAAAAGACCTGGCACCCATATTGACCAGACTAAACTTAGGAGTGACTAACAATCCCACACTAGAAGATCTCAAGGAACAAACAGGAGCATAAAGTTGAAGTAAGTCAGATAAATATGAAGGACCAAAGCTTATGAAGAGCTTTGTAATTGAGAATTAGTACCTTGAAGTTTATACGCAAGGAAACTGTAATGGTAATCAAGATGAGATGTGACAAAGGCATAACAGTTTCAGCATCCTGCTGACTAAAGGCCCTTGCACACTGAGTCCGAAATTATCGTATGCTTTTTTTCTTCGTATTCGTGATTCGGTGGCTCTGAATTGTCAAAACAGCATTCAAACACCATTCAAACTGCTTGCTACGGATGCGAAAAATGCAGAAAATCGAACCCGATCCGATTTTTTTTTTTTACGACGGACGAAAGTTTCAGAAGCAGTGTGCAAGCGTGATTGACATAACGTGAGGTCGTATTTATTTTTTAACGTGCGAAAATTTCGGACGTGAATTTCGGAATCAGTGTGCATGGGCCTTAAGAGAGGAGCGAAGACGAGAAAGATTATGTAGGTTGAAAAAAGCTATCTTTGCCACTTCCCCAATGTGATCATTAAAGGTATAGCGGAGGATTTTCTTTTTCCGGGTGGGAAGTCTATACTATTGGTCCACCTAAGTGTCAATCATTCTGGTGATATGTTTACGTAAGGCCGTCGTACGTGCTCGTCCCTATGTAGTTTTCGCTTTCTGCGCATGCGCACTTTCAGGTGTATTATGTGTGATGAGTTACGGTTTCAGCCATTCCTTTGAAAATGGCTGAGGGTCGAAAGAGAAAAAATGTATACGAAGTGTATGATAAGAAGAGAAAGGCCCGCAGAATATAGAAACAAGACCAGAGTGATTTTGGGTGAATATTTCACACGCTGGCGGGCGCTAAAAGCACAGGTTGGGCTTCCCGCTGATGCCGCAGTCGCGAAGATTCTATTAGACAGGTAAAGTTTGTCATGCTATTTGGAGAAATCCATTTAAAATCACTGCTAGTAAAAGTTAATGTAAGCTATGATTAGCGATGCTAGCCCTGGCACAAGTCATGCACCGCATGCATGTTGCGCATGTGCATTTTTTTTAAAATTGGAGAGGGCGGGTCTTCTCTAAAATTCGGAAAGATCCTCCGCTATACCTTTAAATGGAAGAGTGGAGTCGAAGCAGAACACCAAGACTTCGAACTGTGGTAGAGGGCATTATCAAGTCTCCATCCAAATCAGTTGACCAGGGGTGTGTTTCCCGTACAACAATGTAACTCGCTGCTTAACTGCCATAGTATGATGCATTGTTGAAGAAATCAACAAGCTAGTCACGACTGTTTCCCGAAACCATACTGTCGCAAAGTGGCCGTTCAACCACGCTGGTTAAGAATGTCACGCACGTGGTGGAGTCATAACTTCTATTAATGATCCTGTTTGAGATCGAATTAATGCTGGATGTTTTGCTTTAAATTTCTGACATGGCATCTGAGGACTATTTCTAATTTTTCTCAGTTATTTTTTGCTTTATTTCCAAATTCAATTATAGGCTCGTTCTTCTGTTCTAGAGCACGTACGCACATGCGCAGTCTTCAAAAACGGTGCTTTAAATCTCTTGACAAACTCAAAGCCGTAAATTACATTTGTTTGTATGTATTCTATATAAAAGATCCATATTGTGAATGTCAGCTTGCTCATTTGGCTCAAGATAAGGATTTGAGTCCACATGTCATGCAAACAAGAAACTATGCTTCTAACCACAGACTGAGAGCTGTCGTTCCAACCACACTAATTTGCGATGCTGTTTGCGAATGTTCTTATGTTTTCGGGAAACACGGACTCATTGAACTATGCTTATAACGACCGAACTTGCAATCATTGTTGGCTAATGATGCTTTTTGAAACGCACCCCAGATAGTTTAGACACAACAGATTTTGAGCCAATTCGTATTACCAGAGTTAAATTTAAGGTGGTTTGCCTCCAGCCAAAGCTTGAGTTCCTTGATGCAAGTTGTTAATAGATTTATTTTAGCACACCTCCCACCTCAGTGTTTCTTCAACTATGTCATTAGTTTAACAGTGTTAAGACTGATCAAGAAATATATCATATTATCAATGTTGAAAACTGCCTAATATTGTATAGGGCAACACTTTAGTTCAGGGTTCAATGCTCACTTTTAACTACTATTATTACTAGGATATTGGCTGTTTATTAGTACTTATAAAGCACATATTGATGCCTTATTCTGCATGACCATATTCTACATCCCTTAATCCCACTCAATACATAAACTTAACAACTACCTTACTAATTACTAATAAGCAGTAATTAAGTTTGAGGCAAAAGTCGTAGTTAATAGTTAGTTAATAGTGAGAATTGACCCTAATCTAAAGTGTGACATTTTGTGGTAACCATGATGCATCTTTTTCACTATTAAATAAGTTAATTTATACATATAAAGAAAACAGCATACAACATAGGCCCCAAACTCTGGGACCCCAAATAATTAGGATATCAGTCTTAAAGTACCAAAAGATTTGACAGTGACAGCAGGTGTACACCTGTTGATATGTAAAGATATGTCAGTTATGTTCTTTTAAATAAAGATGAGTGTGTGTGTTTCAGGGGTCTAGTGGAGCGCCTGGAGAACATGAGGAGGTCTGCAGTGGGAAACGGCCTTTCACGGTGTCTGCTGTGTGGAGAGGTGTTTGGTCTGCTGGGCTCTTCGTCCGTCCTCTGTTTGGACTGCTGCATGGTACAAACTGGTCTAAATGTTCTAAACATGTTCTCTACTACTCACACTCACTGCTTAGTCATTTGCAGTAACTGTCTTTGGGCTCATGCAGTGATTCTGAGACACCACATAGTGTCAGCAGAGAGCTGTATATTCAAAGAGGGTCTAAAAGTAATCTATACAGGAAATTTGTATTCTGTGCACAGTACATGTGTATACTGTAGGGTAACATGGGGGAAGATGCCCCCCTTAAGAACAAATGTGGATCTACTTTTAAACTAACATATTTAGATATAAGTTTAGCATGTGCAGGAAGATGATGCATCAGCAAATGTGTTATTATAGAAACATTTGCTTATTTAGTTGTTGTAGCAGAAAATATTAAAAGGGTTAGAAGACCAACCTTTAACATACCAAACTTTACATAATTTTTGATACAATTATTAATATTATATATATTTTTCAAGTGTCATTTAATGTAAAATGCTAAATGCACTATTCTATGTACAATTTTATTTGGACAATAATTGAATAACCAATGACAAACAGCAGAATCCCAGTAAAAGAGGCAAATCTGAAAGTAAATATTATTGTATGACTTGTATACAGGCATATTTTCATTTGAAGATATGTCATAATAGTAACACTGTGAAATCAAATTGAATGATTTCACTCAGTTAACCTATAGGTTGTAATAAAATTGAAGATGTCTGAAATCTACATCTAATTCATGTAAATATTAAATAATAACCCCATTAATTACTGCATTAAATATATATTGCATTAAAAAAAGAGCATGCATCATGTGTTCCCTTAGGAGTTTAATATGGGTTTTAAGTATTGTGGTTTTGGATTTCTGATTAGATTAAGATCTGTGCTTAGAGCAGACCAGGATGAACCACTTTATTTTTATTTGTCAAATGGGTTTATCTGTACAATATTCCTTCTTTAAACACACTTGTTCTTTTAAAATGCAACATGCCTTAAGATTTCTGTGCACCATTTGAACTTCATCAATTTAGAAAAGCCATCAAGCCACAAGAGGGTAGTGTGTAACTTATAAACAACAGTCTACTGTCATTGCTCATTTTGGCATCAGACAGATACTTTCCACTGAACTTTGGGATTACAGTTTGTAGTTTACTTCGAGACAGACACACACTGTGTGACTTGACACAGGACTAAGGAGTGCTAAAGACTGAATGAGGTCCTTAACAGCAGGTCTGTGCCAGTGAGGAGAGAGCATCTGTTATAGGGAGCCTGAGCTCACATCACTCCTGCTCTCTCATGACCTGTGATCATTCTCAACAGCTGCTGTTTCTAAACCTCACTGGAATCACAGTGGAGGGGAAATTAATGAATTGATCATTATTGTTATTAGATTGTTGTTAGATCATTCCTCTGTGTTCAATCATTATATTACAATCTGTGTAATAGATGTGTGTTGATCATATACCATATGGATCTGATGCTGGGTTATTGCTGAAATAAGATTTGTAGTGAACATGTGCAGCATTACAGCCTTTTATGGTTATCAGAGTGGCTTTTAGCAAGTTGTTCTTCTGATTTGGATGGTTGCTAGGCTGTTACTAGGCTGATTATCAGCAGTTTTGTCATCTGCCAGGTGAAAATCATAACTTTTTGCTTTAAAAAGTGTCATTTGAAGTATCATTCATCTCTGAAGTACAAATTGTTGAGTTACATGCTGAAATATAATACTTGGGGTGAGAAACAAACCATGAGTATGAGATGCACAATTTATCTGTTTTCAGCTCATATTAGAGAATTCTTTTCTTATCTATATTGATTGATATTGAATATTTAATTGTGCAATGCATGCATGCTCAATTGATCTATTTTTACATTTAGGTTAGGCTACCTTTGCTGTCATCTAACACTCGCTTGCCTTTAATCTATAAACACTAATAATTTAATTATTAACACTGTTAAGTGCAATCTCAAAATGAATATCCATTTTTATACTGTACATTATAATGCTGTGTGATGCCAAAATTCAATCATAAAAGAAAAAATCATTTTAAATTCTAAGTTTTTTAATTGAAATTATTTTCAATAAAATGATTTTGGATTGTAATATCAGCCATTTTATGCCATAAAAAATAATCATCAGCCTATCAGCTTCTTAAAGTTGGCATGAAACAGTTGTTGTAGTCTTGAATTCCCTGCTGTGACGTATATCCGAGTGAAACCGCTTCTTGAACAAGAAAAAATGTAGGCTGGGAATTGATTTTGTCCAATCGGAATTGATCAGAGGGTTTGCCATTGGTCGATCTCATGTGAGTGACAGGTTGTCCCGCCCTCGCGCCAGTAAACGCATCAGAGAAGAGAAGAGATGTCACTGCAAGGAGGAGGCAAAGTTATTTTGATTGAAGATTAGGAGGTACATGAATTTGAAAAAATTATGTGCACAGTAGTAAGCGGATCGCGGTTATATCCGTAGACACCGCGAATAATCCAGTCAGGTGGGCCAAGTAATAAAAAATAACATTCCAATTAGAGATGCACCGATACTAAATTTCTCTAGCGATTGCCGATGATTCAGAATATCTACCGATAGTTTGAACATTTTCTTAAGGAAAAAAAATCTGTCCCAAGTAATGCTGCAGACTAATCCTCGCATTCGCTACACTATAATATTAGAGGATACAATTCACAACAGAGGTATTCTATTCAACTGCTATTTATTTTCAGATATAATAATTGCACACAAAAAAACCCTGAAATGTTTATTGCACATAAGGTAGTTTTCATAATCACTTGACTTCATGGCAAATTTATTCAAACAAACTTTTTTATAGCTAACTAACAAACTGAACATCGGATGACTTTCCTGAGGTAAATGCAATAAGTGACATTGTTCACAAGCTGTTTTATTTATATTTTTCTGCAGTTGAAACTTTGAGTGATTAAATGAGACATAATATGGATTTTGGTAAGTTGGACTGTATCCTTCAGCATACCTTCTGATACTCATGCATGTTTTTCGAAATATAACTTGCATCGAAGTGGAAGAAAAGACTCACACTCTGTGCTGCCGTTTGACCTGAGGCACTACAGCGATGTGTCAAGTCACACAAGAGTGTCAAAAAGCCATTTATTGTTTGAATTTTGTGATAATGGACATAATTTGAAAGATGAGACTGTTTCTTAGCAGAAGTAACTAAGCACAAAACTCTTTGCGATTAATGTATGGGAGGCGCACAACAAAAATGTTTGGTGTGGGGAAAAACCGTGGACCTGGCAACCCTGGCTTGACCTATGGGTGATTGAAGGCTCAAATAGCCTACTTTTATGTTGCTATGTTGCTATTTTTTTTTACTTTTTATGCGTTATTGTCATGTTAACTTGCCCTAAGTTCATCTCAAGAGATTTTCTTTATAAGCATATGAGTTGCAGTCTGACACATTGTTCCGCACCCTTTTGATTGACAGGATATAAACGAGGCTGATCATTGGCTGTTTTTTGGCAAGAGGTCCTATTATGCTTTTCCACTTTTTCAACTTTAGCGATTGTGTAATGTTGCTGTTAGGGAATATAAAAAATCGGCAAATTTACAACGCTCAGTCACTCCAAAGGAAGATATTTCATTTAAGAGAATCAACTTTCCAAGAACTACAACGAACGGGTCGTTTGAACTACAACGCGATTTTTCCGGATCTTATGAAGTCACAATGTTACTCATTTAAATAATCCTCGCCCACGTAATACGCAAAAAAACATTTCTTATTTAAGGCCATTCCTGTTTGGAATATGTGATTGTGTATTGTCAACAATAAACATAAACATTCAGCATGTCCTTTTTGTAGTGCGGATCATTCGTTGCAGCTTTTAAACTGATTCTCATGTTTAAGAATCTGTTATCTGCTTGACAGATAGATGCTTGTTTGTTAAATTGAGCTTATAGTTTCCACTGTAATTAGCAAAGAACATACATTATATCTGTGAAATAGGAATGCATTGTAATAATGTTAATCTTATCCTGGGCACAGAATGCAAAACCTGCTCTTCCTCTCTCATCTCCATCACCTTCTCACAGTCTCTTTATCTTGAACTGAATCTCTTCCCTTCCCAAAGCTGAGATTTGATTGATACAGTCTTTGCAAACTGATTACTTCTGTCGGTCGTTTAAAACTTCTATCGTAAAACAGCTGTTTAGTTGAGCTACTTGCATCTTATCTTGCACTTTATGACCGATGACAGTGAGGTGAAGCTCCGTGCTGGAATTCGCGCTCGCAGTCGCAGCTTCTTGGAATAAAGCCGGCCTACGCTCTTAAAAATAAGGGTTCCAAAAGGTTGTTTTAGCAGTGGTGCCATAGAAGAACCATTTTTTCCAACCAAAGTTCCCAAAAGAACCTTTCTTAGTGTGAAGAACATTTAAATAATCTAAAGAACCTTTTGAACAATGGAAAGATTCCTTGGAATGTTCTACCATCGATGCCAATGAATAACCTTGATTTTTTGAGAGTGTACTTTGATTTGATTGGTCATCTCAAAACATTTTGACATTGACAAGCGGTGTCCGCTGAAGCATTGCAGCACAGTAGAGTTAATATTAGGCAATTATTTCACAACCTTCATTAATTACTGAGGTCCGGACATCGGGGACCTCAGTGGTGGGTACAGCCCTGATTGGTGCATCTCTAAGTCCAATTAATTGTGATTGGGTCGTGGGTGGGTGGGATTAATGTGTTAATTTTAATAAAGACACGCAACAAACGTCCGTCACTCTTTTACTTTCAACCACGACGTAGGCTACAGGTGTGTATGACTGAAGCGCCACTGTGCAGACCGTTCGGTGTATGAGATCAGAGTATCACGAGAGCAAACGGCTCTGTATATTTTCTAATCACTCTCGCGGTAGGATGAAACGATTACCGGTTTCACGGTAAACCACGACAAAATGTCCTGGCGGTTAGTATTATCATTTGAAATTTAATTATCATTTAAACCGTTTTTGATTATTGCAATTTTGAAAAATCAAGGTAAATCTTGTCCAGCCTGCGTCAGTTTGACATCAGGCGTAGTATGCAATGTTGTTTTTTTTTGTACGAGAAGACATGGTGGAAGGCAGTGATAGACCTCAGATTTTTCAGCCTTCTAAGAGAACCAAATCTGAGGTGTGGTCATATTTTGGCTTTTACAAAAGTCCTGAGGGAAACTAAGGGCCCTTTCACACCTACCTTGTTTGGTCCGGACTTTCGGACTTTTCAGTTTGGTCCGAATCAAAATTACAGGTGTGAAACCTCCCCCGGACCAAACAGATGAAATTTGGTCCGACGAAAAGAGGTAGTCTCGGTCCGGATCAAACTGAACAAAGGTTTGGTTCGTTTCTTGTGTGAAAGCATTTCTGTATGGTTCGGACTTTCGAACCTTTTACAGGAAGTTCCGGTGGTTCGCACATAGCCGAAAATTGCAGTGTGAAACCAAACCAAAACTTTCTGAAAGTATAAAATGTATCAAAACGTGAACTTTGGTTCGGACCTTGGTGCGGACTTTCAGGTGTGAAAACGCCCTTAATCTGTCTGCAGAACATGCAAAAAGAAGTCACTACAAATTCATCTTCGTGACCGCCACCTACTGTTGTATAGCGAACGCAAGGCAAGTTAACTTTGAACTCAAAACCAAAACTAAGTCTGGGAAATATTTGGGCATAAAATATTGTATTGAGTTGAAATACAGTAATCAACATTTGAAGTGGATCAAAACCTTTCATCAAAGTTATACATGAATTTTGAATACCTGTTTTTGTTTTAGTGTAGAACTTTTTTGATCTTCAAATGTTGACTACTGTATTTTATTATCTCACTTGTAATTAACACGAAGTTTCCGCGAAAAAAAGTTTGCACCAAGTGGCTTTGAGCCAAGACGAACAAACATGTTCAAACAAGACTATTAAGGTTGACATTTAAGGGATAGTGAGTGTATATTTATTGTACACTTATTACAGATTTTTATTTTTTTTACCTCAGAAATTATTACAGGGAAATCAAATATTGAAATGAGATTGTTTTAAAATCATTCCTATTTATAAATCCAATCGTCCAGATAGGATGATTACTACAGCAATATTATAGTAGTATTAATACTAAAGTCCTCTTATTTAATTTGACATGCAATCAAAAACTGAAACGCAAGACGGCAAGTTGCATTTAAATGAAATTTTATTTACCTGACGCGTGTCCGCGGTGATTAGAGACATGAGGTGCGTTCCATTCGACCTTAAGTTGACTGCGAAGTAGACTTCACAGGGTATTCCGCCATCTTAAGTGAAATTCCAATCCGAAGGGAGTGAACATGTTCAGTTTGAAACCAAATCAAAATTGATTTTCATATTGAATGAAAGTTACAGTACAGCTTCAAAGCTGTTTATAGTCAATTAATAGGTGCAGTAGTCAATTAAATATACAAGTAGTCTATGTAATAAAGTTGTTTTAATTATATAGATATATATACAGGTCCTTCTCAAAAAATTTGCATATTGTGATAAAGTTCATTATTTTCCATAATGTAATGATAATTAAACTTTCATATATTTTAGATTCATTGCACACCAACTGAAATATTTCAGGTCTTTTATTGTTTTAATACTGATGATTTTGGCATACAGCTCATGAAAACCCCAAATTCCTGTCTCAAAAAATTAGCATATTTCATCCGACCAATAAAAGAAGTGTTTTTATTACAAAAAAAAGAAGTCAACCTTCAAATAATTATGTTCAGTTATGCACTCAATAGTCAATACTTGGTCGGGAATCCTTTTGCAGAAATGACTGCTTCAATGCGGCGTGGCATGGAGGCAATCAGCCTGTGGCACTGCTGAGGTGTTATGGAGGCCCAGGATGCTTCGATAGCGGCCTTAAGTTCATCCAGAGTGTTGGGTCTTGCGTCTCTCAACTTTCTCTTCACAATATCCCACAGATTTTCTATGGGGTTCAGGTCAGGAGAGTTGGCAGGCCAATTGAGCACAGTAATACCATGGTCAGTAAACCATTTACCAGTGGTTTTGGCACTGTGAGCAGGTGCCAGGTCGTGCTGAAAAATGAAATCTTCATCTCCATAAAGCTTTTCAGCAGATGGAAGCATGAAGTGCTCCAAAATCTCCTGATAGCTAGCTGCATTGACCCTGCCCTTGATAAAACACAGTGCACCAACACCAGCAGCTGACATGGCACCCCAGACCATCACTGACTGTGGGTACTTGACACTGGACTTCAGGCATTTTGGCATTTCCTTCTCCCCAGTCTTCCTCCAGACTCTGGCACCTTGATTTCCGAATGACATGCAAAACTGAGCAACAGTCCAGTGCTGCTTCTCTGTAGCCCAGGTCAGGCGCTTCTGCCGCTGTTTCTGGTTCAAACGTGGCTTGACCTGGGGAATGCGGCACCTGTAGCCCATTTCTTGCACACGCCTGTGCACGGTGGCTCTGGATGTTTCTACTCCAGACTCAGTCCACTGCTTCCGCAGGTCCCCCAAGGTCTGGAATCGGTCCTTCTCCACAATCTTCCTCAGGGTCCGGTCAGCTCTTCTTGTTGTGCAGCGTTTTTTGCCCCACTTTTTCCTTCCCACAGACTTCCCACTGAGGTGCCTTGATACAGCACTCTGGGAACAGCCTATTTGTTCAGAAATTTTTTTCTGTCTTACCCTCTTGCTTGAGGGTGTCAATGATGGCCTTCTGGACAGCAGTCAGGTCGGCAGTCTTACCCATGATTGCGGTTTTGAGTAATGAAACAGGCTGGGAGTTTTTAAAAGCCTCAGGAATCTTTTGCAGGTGTTTAGAGTTAATTAGTTGATTCAGATGATTAGGTTAATAGCTCGTTTAGAGACCCTTTTCATGATATGCTAATTTTTTGAGACAGGAATTTTGGGTTTTCATGAGCTGTATGCCAAAATCATCAGTATTAAAACAATAAAAGACCTGAAATAGGACCTGAAATTCAGTTGGTGTGCAATGAATCTAAAATATATGAAAGTTTAATTTTTATCATTACATTATGGAAAATAATGAACTTTATCACAATATGCTAATTTTTTGAGAAGGACCTGTGTGTGTATATATATATATATATATATATATATATATTCTTGGTATATGTATATTATATGATTTAAAATTTAAAAAGTTAAGTAAATTACAATATGTTCGATCATAATCTGTGCGACCCCGTCGTTGCTTTTCTTTGACAGTGTAGAGAGTTCCAAATGACAGAGTAGTGTCAGCGAAGTCCACTTCAACAGATCTCCCGTGCTCAGGGAGGGAGCAGTGAGCACTGCGTAGGGACCCTGTCAGTTGGAAAGCACCTATGGATGTGTGCTTTTTGTTATGAGTTGCTATTGACAACGGTCATTATAAGGAAGGTAATGCCGCAGAACAGAATCCTGCTGACAACTGATAATATTGATAACGGGATAATTTTGGTCTTTATAATTGTGATATGAGTTTTTAATTTTTCATACGGTTTCATCTCTATGTGGTTCTTTGATGTTATACACCGATTGGTCTGCGCAACGCTGCTTCAGGTCCAACACACTTAGTCGACATTGTTGAAATCTTAAAGGAAAACGTATGCCTAGAGCACCTCCTAGTGGTCATTATATAAAACACAAAGAAAAAAAAACCTACCGGGTACGTGAGAAATTGCTTAATTACTTAAAGGGATAGTTCACCCAAAAATGAAACTATCAGATGACTAAGTGACTGTTTCCGAACAGGTTTATTTTTTCCCAAACACTCTCCATTTATATTGTTCAGCTAAAATAAATAAAGACCCATCCCACACTCACTCCATTGACTGAGGTTGGCAGAAGGCCGCCTCCAAGCTTTCTGATTGGCTAAGACATGCAGGCTGCAGTCAGGTTAATTTTTTTTCATTTACAGAGCCTGGAGCTGTCACAGAGTGAAGTGCGATTTCTCAAGACACCCATTTCAGTGATATCTGTCAGGCAGTAGGGACATTTATGCGTGGTATTAAACCGCTTACAGCAGCTTTAAAGATGTCTCTCGCTCACAGAGGGATCTTTAGAAGTATTTAACGGAAATTGAACAGATTTTTTCTCTCTGTTCCTCCTTCGCTCACTCTTTCTCAAAGCAATTTTAGTATATAGAAGTTCTTCCGAAACTAAATTACTTGCACTTCAATCTAGTGTTTGTCTTCTATTACATAAAGCCTGATTAAAGGTTCTTTCTCTTTTCTTATTACTACGGCGTATCACAGCCCTCAACTTCAAATTGATTCTTAAAAACCAAGCCGTCAGAGTCTACAGTAATATCTCCCACTGTAATTTAATTTTAGTGTGGAGGGGGACGATGCTTCTCACAATCAGCACGATTGCAGGGTGGACATGTTTTTACTTCCACATATTAAAAACTTCATTTCCAATTATCTTGCAGGTAAACTTGGCAAATCAAATGTAATCTTAAAAACAGCTGTTAAAGGGTTAGTTCACCCCAAAATGAAAATTCTGTCAGTAATTACTCACCCTCATGTTGTTCCAACCCCGTAAGACTTTCGTTCATCTTTGGAACACAAATTAAGATATTTTTGATTAAATCTGAGAGCTGGATCACTCCTCCATAGGCTTCCTAAGGGATCGAAACTGGCCGGCCCAAAAGTTATGAAAGACATCGTTAAAATAGTCCGAGTGACTACAGTGGCTCAATCTTAAGTTTATCAAGCGACGAGAATACTTTTTGTGTGCAAAATACAAACAAAAATAATGACTTTATTCAACTATTCATTGCCTTTTCTGTTGGCCTCGGGATTTCACGTAGTGAAACTGCGCAAAGCTTCTAGGTTGTACATCACACACATGACCAGCGTCTGCCAATAGTGAGCCTATGTGTGACGTACAACACAGAACCATTGCGCAGTTTCACTACGTGAAATCTCGAGGCCAACAGAGAAGGAAATGAATAGTTGAATAAAGTCGTTATTTTTGTTTGTTTTTTGCGCACAAAGACTGAGACTGAGCTCTATCTGTCTGTCTACTACATTATAACCCCCCTCCTCCTCCCCCCCCATACGTATTTTGAGCAGTAGGATGGTGTATATAAAATTGCAAAAAATAAATAAACATTATTATTAATCAGTACTTTTTACTCTTATTACTTGGGTATATTAATAATCAAGTACTTTTGCTCGAGTAAAATTGAAAAGGAGTACTTGATACTTTTCCTGGAGTAATATGTTAGGGTATCTGTACTTTTACTCTAGCACTTGATCTGTGTACTTCGTCCACCACTCTCTCGGAAAAAAAAAGTACGAAAAGAAAAAAGTATTTTAATAGGGACCCAAATAGTCATTAGGAGAATCACACCGGGATGGGAAACGGAAGCGGTAGCTGGCGTGCAAGATGGGGATTTGAAATTGGGATGTGCAAATAACGTGTCTAAGACCTTGTTTCAAACAAAGGTTAATAAAAGCAGTCTAAAACTAGCACTGTGCTGGTACCAAAAGCAGTGCCAACTCTTCTCTAAATCATTGAGGCCGGAGCTTCACTGCACTCAGACATCGCTAACAATAACCTTTTCACTTCACTCCAAACACAGTCCGTTACCTAGTGCCCCTTTCTACTAGTGACAGCCATTTTTCCCATTAAAAAAAAGCATTTCTTAAAATAACGTACTCTTATTTTACAATAGTTATCAGGTTGTGTTTGTTTGACCTGTTCTATACCCCTATGCATGTTTGTGTTGCAGAAGGTGTGCACCAAATGCGGAATCGAGACACCAGGCAGTCAAAAAAGGGCTCAATGGCTTTGCAAGATCTGCAGTGAACAGAGAGAGGTACAGTACTACAAATGTTTTCACTTCATTATAAATGACCCCATTTTTTCTTTAGAAGAACTAGTTGTTCAGATGTTAGAACTTGGATGAGGAATACCAATAACAGATTATGAAATATTCCAAGACATTTAATTTCTATGCTGATAACAACACAGTCTCAGACAGACCGCCTACAGTCTGCCGACGTTCTGACCATCTAAAGCATATTGCAGACAAAACTGGGAAGCTCTTGTGAAAATCTCAAAGTCCAAAGGGCTTTCCTG